>NC_044551.1:109605425-109905425 GCF_007565055.1 Rhinopithecus roxellana
AGTCCCCCACAATACACTGGCTATCTGCCTAGCACAAAGGTTTAGCTCCCTAATTTGTTGCAGGCTAGAATATCTATGAAGTAGCCATGTATTTTTGTGTACCATCAATCACAACTTAGATAGGCAACTGCCGCTGTTTGCATTTTGGAAGCTTGGCGGCTGTTAAGCTTCTGCCTGGTTTTCAGACAGGAAGATAGGATACAGGGCTGCAGAAAGGCTTTTAGTGGCAGAATGAAGATGACACCTCTCCCAGGGTCCTATCGCAAGCTCATTAGCTGAGTGGATATTTGAGCCTAGTCAGTTTCAATACATACAAAGTCATCTGTTTCATTAAGTTAATTTACCTGAGCTGGCTCTCCTGACAATCAACTGCTTCTGCAGTATCAGCTTGATATTGTAAAGGCAAATGAGGATGGGGCTGGGCAGGGGGCACTGGTCAGCGAGGTACTGGAGTCTGTGGGATTGTACTTCCCTTTAACTGGGCACTTTCAGAAATCCGCATTATATTTGTAAGCAAGAAACCTGGCTAGAAGTTTTACTAAGGCTTGCTATTTGCTTTTAGTTTTAATGAATGAAATTGGGAAATGAGAAGCAAATCGGGTACTATATTAATAATTTAAGAATATTTTACCAATTGTTAAGGAAGTAAAGAAAGGAAAAGGAAGCAAAAGAAAAGACTACACATTTGTTGGTTAGTTATTTAAACTCTACTGTTCCTGGAGAGTTCTAAATTGCTTTACAAGTAGATTCACTTAAATGATATGACCTAAAGGAAATTCTATATGCAACTTATATCTTGCAAAAGTTGTTAATTAAGGAAAAACCTGTATTGTTTTCCTTCCTTCGTTTAGTTCTCTAATTCGCATCTTTGTTCCTCTTTTAATATGCATTTGCTTTATGCTTTTTAGAGTTGAGTGTTATTAAAATAGTAACACCTGAGTTGGACTTCTGCCTGTAGATTAGTTGGAAGCTGTTAAAATTTAATCTTATCCAAGGTTTTGTGCATCACAGGGTTGACTTTTAACTGAAAGTCGTTACTAACTGTTACGTTATACTGTTAACTCTGACTACGAAGACTAATAATTAGACTCATTAGAACCAACTGGTTTGACAAGAAAAAAATAAAATAATTGTTGAACCACAAAGAATATGTTAGAAAAACATTTGTATAAATTTGAGTTTAAATGTACATGTTACCAACTTCTTTCTCCCAGCACACAGGACATCAGCTCTTAGGAAGAAGATGGAAAAGAATTTCTTCTTCAACCTCACTTATACTTTCAACTTTTCATGGCTTATTGGGCATAAAAGATCATTGTTTTGAAAGTGCTTATGTGAGAAATACTTCCGTGCAAGTAGAAAAAAGCCCATGTATTTCCTTGTATTGAAGCATTAGGAATAGTTTATTTTATTTAGCAAGGCCCAAATCCATTTGTTTAATTTGGCAATATTCGTCTTTTGGCCATGTTTAATTTTCTTTTTCCAACATTTTGAAAGATCCAACTCTATCCATTTTTTAGGGCAGAAATATTCAATTGCTTCTTTTTTTTTTTAGTTCGGATAAAAAATGTAAAATGTTAAGTATGACTGTGAAGAATTAAATTCTGTTTGAATTGATGTTTTGCTGGAGCATTAAGTAACAGTTTAAACTTTATTGTCAGGAGTAGACAAAATAAATATCATCATCTTTTCACACCCAGGAGATTCTGGGCCAGCTATATCTTTCTCAGTTCTTATTTCATTGTCCATATAATTGAATAAAATATCCACTCTAATGTAATTAAGGTCATGGATTTAATAATACAGAACTTGGGGAATGCAAAATTTACTTTTCTCAAGATAACAGTTTCTTCCTCATGTTGGGCATTATATGCACTTAAGCTATGCCCTCAGCAATGTAACTAGGTCAGGGATTTCATAGAATGTGAGTGTTGTGTTACTGTAAGAATACCAGCATCTTACATTTCATGTATATTTCAAGACCTGTATTTGCAAGTAGAAAGGCAAATGCTGTGTGTCAGTCTGATGTGGGTTACCTGGGCGTGTATATATAATAGGATTTCTGAGGCTAACTAGCACTAAGACCTTTAAAAAGAAAGCCTAGTGCAATCTATAGTAACTTTTCCAAGGGCATCAGTTCATTATAAAGTGTGCTAAATAAGTAATATAAGCCGCCTGGAAAAATTAAAACTTAAAATCTATAGCGTTTTTCTTTCTTTTTTTTTTTTTTTTTTTTTTTTTTTTTTTTTTTTTTTTTTTTTTTTTTTTTTTTTTTAGGAGCTTAAGGCAAGAATAAGCATTTATTCTCTTACAGGGTTTCTGAGGGTCAGGAATCCAGGAGTGGCTTAGCTAGGAGGTTCTAGCTTGGGATCTATAAAGGGATTGTAGTCAAGAAGTTGGCTGGACGTATAGTCTTCTGAAAATTTGACTGAGGCTGAAGAATCTGTTTCCAAGATGGCGCTCTCATGGCCGATGGCAGAGGCTTCAATTGCTTATCACAGGGACTTCCTTTGCAGAGCTGTTTGAGTGCCCCTCTGGCATGGCAGTTGGCTTCTCCTGCCATGGGTGATCTTGGAAAATGCAGGCTTTCCTGGGGAAGCAACTTGTTTCTCTCCCATTCCAAAAGAATGAAAGAAAAGAACTCCAAAAAAGGAATGTAGCAAGGACATACTTTCTACCTCAAAAAAATAAAGGAGTTGGAGTCAGGGCAGAGCCAACTAAGAAGGCGTTTTTCTTTCTTATACGACGTATGTGTTTGCACTTTATTTTGCAGCTTTTTATTCATATACCTGTCTACTCTATAAATTGTAAATCCTCTGAGGACAGGGATTGTATGTTAGATTATTCATTCATTAATCCATTTGTTTACCAATCAAACATTCATTTGCCCTTGCCAAGTTCACTGACTAATGGTGTGGATAGATTAGTAAACAAATGATGTCAATTTGATGGCTATGATACAGCTCACTCAAGTATTTTCAAAGAAAAAAGAGAGAGATGAGTGGTTAGTTGTCAGTGGGAATCAGGGGAGACTTCACAGAGAAGGTGATGTTTGAAGAGTGTCTTTAGAGAAGGGTAGAAATTCACAAGGCAGAAACGGGAAAGGACAGAAAAGTGGAGTGGGGAGGGGTTGTTAATAGAAAAATGATTTAAAAGAAAAACCGTAGTCATGGGAAGAGTTGTGCAAGACACAAAAGATAAAAGAGGGGAGAAAAAAAGGCATAGGAAGATCCAATAAGAGCCATCCCTCCAAAGCCCTCACCCACCAGCCCAATTCAATCGAAGAGTGAAACATTCTTAAAACTTTCTTGTTAGGGGCAGTTTATTGACATTCTGGTACATATTCTTAACCTAGGGCAGCTGGCTGCTAGGTGAAAAGATTCCAGAGAGGTTTTTAAGTGCTACTTCCTCCAACCAGCCTTCATCTTTGTACTGAACACAGCACCTGAAAGAGTTCCTTGCTCATAAATGTAGACAATAAATGCTTAATTTAAATTGCTGAAAGTAAATAGAAGTAAAATGGTCCTACCCTTTGAGGTGTTTGTAATGCAGTTGGGAAGAGAACTATAAGCCAAGTAGATAATGACTCAACGCCAATGACTATAGGCTATTCCTCCTTTTCACATTGGCACGGTACTGAAAAATATACCCTCCTTTTCCCAAAGGAATAATTTAAGTTTCCACAAAATTTTGGTTAAACACCAAACTGCAGTTACCATCTTCTAAGAAATACAGGCAGCTCCAGTCCAAGACACAGAAGGCTGTGGGTGGGAAGTTTTGAGGACAGGGGGAAATTGGAGCTACAGTAAGAAAATGTTTTTAGGAAACAAGTGATGGTGTATAGGTATAGGAAACAAGTATACAAAATTCACAATGCTGAAAGGTGAGGATACTTTGAGTTTCCCAGTGCCAACCCCAAGGATACAGGGGACTGAGAAGAAAATGGAAGCTTACCTTAATTAAATCACTCTTCATGGGCCAGGAGCTTTTTATCCTAATAACAGCTGTATGAAGGGAAAGCATCATTATCCCACTTTAGAGCAGAGAAACCTGAGCCTTACACAGATTAAATAACCCAAGGCCACTTGACCACTAATGGAAGGACTAGGGTGGAAGCCCATTAGAATATAAGCTCCATGAAAGCAGAGACCTCTTCTGTTCATTGATAATACTAAGTGCCAGGAGCATGCCTGGCACACAGTAGGTGCTCAATAAATATTTTCTTAAACAACCCAGACTTCAAAGGCCATGTTTACAAAGTGATCAGGGTTGAGTTAGTCACAGATAAGATAAACTTTTGTCCTTGCTCCAGGAATAAAGAATTGTCTAGATAGGCAAATGGGCAGACATGCAAAATAAATATCAAACTAATGGCAAAAGCAAGATAAGAAAAATGAAGAGTTCAGAGATGCCATTGCCTAGATCTTTACATAAAATACTTGTGCTAGTAGAAAAATAGTTTCCTTGTTTCCTTGTCGTTGGCCCAATAGCTGTAACACAGCATAGAGCATCTGATCCTAACCCCTAAAGAATAAACTAAAAATTGTGTGTGTGTGTGTGTGTGTGTGTGTGTACATACCCATGTAATTATACACACATTCTATAGGAGGTTAGGAACCTGTGAAAATAAATGGTTATGTTGAAAGATGTCTTTAACCCTAAGTGTAGCATTTGCCAGTGGAAACTCTGTAATTACTGTTATGTTTTTAGTGGTGACTGCTCATGATTTTTTTAAAGGTCTGACAGCTGCCCTCTTGATATTTATGTGTTTCTGGCCAGGGAACCTAAGATTCACAACTCTGAGCTTGTAATAAGAAAAGGAAGACAATACAAATAACGTGAAAAGGAGTATGAACTGGCTAGCGCCAGAGAGACAAGTCATGTATTCCATGCTGCTTTAATTGGACAGCAATTCTTTCCCTTCAGCTGAGATAACTAAGTCTGGACTGACACTGGTGACCAGCTACCGATGATAAATAGTCAGTTACTAACA
This sequence comes from Rhinopithecus roxellana, assembly GCF_007565055.1. Taxonomy (NCBI): domain Eukaryota; kingdom Metazoa; phylum Chordata; class Mammalia; order Primates; family Cercopithecidae; genus Rhinopithecus; species Rhinopithecus roxellana. The sequence goes on from NC_044551.1 coordinate 109,610,419, forward strand.
ATGCAGCAATCAGTAATCAAAATTTATAATATTTCCCAGGTTACCAGGGCACAGTTGAAGAGAAAAGTGGGTTTGATAAGACTGGGAGATAGGCTTCCTCATGCAGTATTCACACAGCTTCTTCTCCATAGCATCTGGGTGGGATAATTAGGTCTGTTTTATTTCAACCCTGTCATAAAAGAAAACATACGTATTGTCTGTGTTTGCATTAGAAATACTTTGCACGCCCCATGCTGGAAAAGAAGTTTCTGTATGGCTCCCTGTAATTTTTAATGGATTAAATTATATTTTGTAAGTGGGTTGGCATGAGGGTAGGTGGGCATGAAATAAACTTAGATATTTTTAAAGCCACTCCATGCAGCTGGCACAAGTAAAGGTCTTTGAATCATGGTTAATTATCTCGGGCTGTGGCTGAAGGCATTGAAATGGAAGGGATTAAGATTGTAATATGGATGCCACTTGTATTTGTATCAGCGGTTCCCATACTTGTCTACTCACTAGAATCACCTGGGGGTCTACTAACATTTTTCACAGCCCAGGTCACACCCAAGCCACTTACGTCACAATCTCTGGGTATGGAACACAGGCATCTTTAATTTTTGAAGCTCTCTAGGTGATTCCAGTGTGCAGTCAAGTTTGGAAAGCACTGGTTTATACTTACAGTTTTATATGTACTTTTGCATTTGGTTATGGATAGAGCAGCACGTACTGGTGGAGTGAGGCAAGAGAACATGCACACTCCTATGGGTGCCACCAGCCTCCAAGGTTCAAGCTGGAGTCCAGTTTGGAATCCGAAACTGCTGTGTAGGCTGGGTGCAGTGGCTCATGCATGTAATCCCAACACTTTGGGAGACTGAGGCGGGTGGATCATTTGAGCCCAGGAGTTCAAGACCAGCCTGGGCAACATGATGAAATCCATCTCTACAAAAAATACAAAAATTAGCTGGGCACGGTGGCACGTGCCTGTAGTCTCAGCTACTCGGGAGGCTGAGGCAGGAGAATTGCTTGAATCTGGGAGGTGGAGGTTGCAGTGAGCAGAGATTGCATCACTGCATTCCAACCTGGGCAACAGAGCAAGACCCTGTCTCGAAAAGAAAAGAAACTGCTGTCTCCCACCCCAGTAAAACCTTAAACCCCAAGAGAAAAAGCATAATGTGACCCACCCGGTGAGAAAAGCAACCTCAAAGTGGTCGAAATAGACTCGGCTCTGAGGCGAAGAAGAACCAAAAAAGGAGGAAACATGCCTTTGCTCCTTTCTTCGCGCTTAGCTCAGTGTTGAATAAACGAATAAAAAGAGAAAAGAGGAGGCGGTCATGTGCAGCTCACCTCCCAGAAAGGGTGCTGGGATGGGATGGAGGAAACTTTCATTGATCACATCCCTGCACAGTGGGCACCTCTCCACATTGCCCTCCTCGCTCTCCTGATCAAGTCTTTTTTTCTCTCTAGTTTAGTCAATCTCCTGTCTTCTCTGGGAGCAATCATTCTGAGACGGTCTAAGATGACTGTCCCAGAGGAGGACACTCGTTCAACTTTTAAAATGTCAGGTGTCCTTTGGGGATACTTCAAAAGCAGCATTTGGGCTTCCTTTGCCGTGGGAAGTGAACAGGAAGAAAGGCCAGTGAAGCCAGAGAACGTGGGGGCAGCCCAGAAATCAACATACAGATAGAGAAGCAGGGGGAAAAAAAGGTTCCCATCCACAGTACTGGAATCCCACTTATAGAAAATGAAATAAAAAATATGAAGGTTATTTGCTTTGAGCCCATCTGATTCTTTTTGTTAGACTTCATTGCGTTCTGCATTTCTGAGTTTGCTACATTTTTATTTGAAAGCTAATAAATTAGACAGCCATTCATATGGCATGCAGGTGGGTTTACAGTGCTGTGTAAACCACCAGCCGCCATATACATCCATCTGCATCACAGATCAACTAGAATTATCACTACTGACACCACAATGCCTATAAATTCCCTCACCCGCATCCTGTATTCCAGAATATTACTATTGGCTGACCATACTGGGAAGAGATGGGATCCTGGGAAAAATCCTTTTTTCTTTCTAGTTTAGTGGGAACTGGCAGGTTATCAGTAGGTCTAAGCTCCAGGTTTGTCTCTAGAGACAAAGAGTTTAAAAAATAGTAACTAGTTTTATTTCGTTCTAAAAAAGAAACACATGCACAAGAAAAATATTGTCAATAAAACATAAAAGAGTCCAACATAAAAAGTGAGTTTCTTACCCAAATCTGACCTCCTAGTCCTCCTCCCTCAGAGACACCGTTACTAGTTGCTTATGTATGAGAACTGCAATATTCACAACACTTTAAAAAATCAATCAGTCTTGGCTTGTATTTCAAGTTTCATTAACAAAAATAACCCCCTTTACAATCACTGGGGTACTCAATGCACTGATATTTAAAAATACCCAAAGCTATTTGGATCAAAATCAACAAATATTTAATAAGTACCTTCAATGTGCACAATGTTGCCTAAGCAAGCCATTTCTAGTAAGGATTTTACACATATATGTTTCATACTTTTTTTCTGGTGAATAATCAACGAATCTAAACTTATGTTAGTGGAAGGGCAGTCAGTCAATCTTTGTTTTAAATGTTTTTCTCAGAAACAAAAATGATCTACTTCTCTCCCTAACCCCTCTAACTTCTCAGCCTTTCACACATTCTCTCATTTGAGCTCGGTTTTAAGCCGAGACATCTGGGTAGATGGTATGTTCTGGCCAGAGTACTCTCTCTCATACCTTCTCCAGATGGATTGGCTCAAGGATCTAATATTCCCAAAAGAAATAAAACATCCCCCAAGTTGCTGTTGAGGAAGAGCTGCAGTGCTTTCTATTCTAAACACACATGTATTGTAGGATGAGAGACGGTCATGACAGAGCCAATATCCCCACCCACAACTTGTCTGCAGAGGAGGGGACTTCCACAGTCTGTAGCCCACTGCAGGATACTAGGCCGACTGCACAGCTGAGAGCCCCGTTACCCCTCAGACTCCAGCCAGCTACATCTGTATGTCCTCTCTCCAGCTGGCTGGCCCAGCTGTTCTGGTGTCAAAGAAAGTTATGAGTCACTGGGAAGGGCTTTGGGACAAGAGTAGAGTTAAACCATCTCCTGGGGTCTGCGTGTCATTGGCAAGCGAGCCTTAGTAACAAGCCAGTGCTTGACATTCCCAGGAAGGCCATACAACCAGAGCTTCACTTTGTGTTCCACACTCAAGACCTCTGGGCTTTGTAGAGTGAAAAAGAGCTGGAGCTGTATAGATGCTGGATGTCCTCACCCCTAGAGGCTTTCTGTCATTGCCCATGATGTTCACTAGGTTCTTGCCATCTGTCTCCTTGCAAATGCTTTTGGCTGTAGACCTATATCCTATACAATCTGGTCAAACTAGGAGACAATGAATGAGGATTGCCCAAAGCCTGAGGACTTTCTTTTGGTCTTTTGATTCCAGGGACATTATTACAACAACAGAGCCCTGGGAGCAGCTGCCAGCAAGAGTTTGAGTCCACAGCAGGATCCTTCTGGACCATCTGTGGCTTTCTGCTCTGAACAGTACTTCCTCACTACGTGGGAGGAAAGACTTGTCAGAGGATCCAAGAACCATAGGCAGTCAGGTTCTCCATGGGGACCCTAAACATTGTCTGGTCCAGCCCTGCAACCTATGTCTAAACTCCTGGAGAGTATTCCTTCTGCCCTAGCACTCATCTGGCCTCTCCATCCCCTTAGGTAGGCTAGTCCATGTGTGTGTTACAGGGCTGCTAGAAAGTTCTTCCCTATTTTGAGCAGAAATTACCTTTACAGTTGCTACCCATTGATCTTAGGTCTACCCTCACAACTGTCCTCTAGGTTTCTCTTCAGATATCTGAAAATGCCAGTCTCTGCCCCTTGCATCTCCCCTTTTCCTTGTTTTAGTACTGATTTTTCAGAAATTGTCCTGATAAACTCTTTTTTTTAGAGCTTCATTCACTATTTAATGAATGTTTGTTAAGAGTTTACTGTACATTAGACTTTGTTCTTGAATGGGAGGGATACAGTGATTAATAAGACAAATTTACCCACACAGAGCTTACATTCTAGTGGAGGGGAGGAACAGACAAAAGCAAGTAATACTATAAATGTGAAAATATCAACTGGGAACAAATCCATTGCAGAAATGTAGAATAAAGTGATGCAAAAAAAAAAGCACTGGTTTGCTTTGGGGGCTCAGGGAAGGCCTGTCTGAGGAAGTGAAATTTTATGATCTTGGAAGAAAGATCATTCCAAGGTGAGAGAGCAGAAAGTCCATGAGGCAGGAATGAGAGCTTGTGCATTTGAGGAAAGCAAGGCACAGGGGTTGGAACAGAGTGGGAAATTGTGGAATGGAACATGATGGGATCAACCAGTTGGGTGGTGCCTTTTGTGCCCAGAACAGAGGGTTTTGATTTTGTTGTTAATACATTAAGAAACCACTGGAAGGTTTTATGGAAGGGAGGACATAACATGATCTATGTTTCTAAAAGACCATTGGTTGCTGTGTGGAGATTAAATTGAAGGAGGGCCGAGTGGAAGTAGAAAGATTAAGTAGATAGCTATTGTCATGATGAGGCAGGAGCCAAGGTTAGGTTAGATTAAGAGGATTGTAGATAGAACGTAGGGAAGTGGGCAGATTTGGCATGTGCTTTGGAAATAGAATTCATACTTGGATATTATGTCTCTTGGTCCTCTTCACTCACAGTGTTTAATGTAAGTATGTATTATATGTATAATGTGTGTGTGTGTGCACGCGTGTACGCACAGCATCGTTTTAGCCGCCTATGTATAGTCTGCAGTGGTCTGGAGACTCCCCAAGGGCAGAACCCATGGTTGAGACCATGCCCCCAATATCCGCACTGTTTCCGCACAGTGCCTTGCTTGCACGTATTAGAAACAGCCATTTCTAAAGTGACTGAATTCAATGAGTAAATGAATGAGTAAAGGAAAATTACTAACAAAAGCAGTTTCTGGGTTTAATTGAACAGTGAAAGGAACATCCTTTCAATGCCTACACACTTCTACGATATTTTCTCACATCTCATATTCTTGCTTGTACCTCCCCAGACACTAAAAAGGTAACCTGTGATGTACAAAAGCAGTGTTCCTTTGGAATAGAGTTACTTTCAAAAAACTGGAAAAATTATTGATGACGACTCCTCAAATGTACCTTTTGTGTGAGAATGGAGGAGGTGTCCTTAGCTCCCTTACTTTCAAATGGTGGAGCCGTGTCCCCGCTTGGGGAATCTTGCAAGATTGGAGCTCCACACAGTACTTTGCTCTCTCCTCATTGAGGATTCTGGAGGACACTCAACCTTTCTTTCATGCCTTAGTGCTGCTGGAAAGAGCTGATTAAATAGATATGTGAAGAACACATCTGCCTATTCTTGCATAACACCTTAGAATGACTTTTTTTTTTTTTTTAACTCTTTGGAGAGATGAAGACTATGTTAACCAAATATGAAAAATACTGTGTTTGAGAAGAAAATTATTCTGAGTTGGTCTTTTAGTAATTCAAAGTGAGCCTGGGGAGTCTCCTCTTTGAAAGACGTTCATGTGTTATTCCTCTCCATGTGTTCCATAGCTGTGTCTTTTCCTTCTCACTGCTCAGACCTTGAAATCCTTACCAGTGAAAGCCCGGATGATGCAGATGGACCTCTATGCTTCCCACTAACCAGGGCTAAGTAGCTTCTAGAGACGTTTATCCATTCTCCGTGCCTCCATTTCCTCCCAAAGAAAGGCGAGCACACACGTGCAGGGATCCTTGCACGTGTCACTCTATGCTAGAGTGACACACCTGGGCATGCCTGCAAGGCTGGGTGTGTGTCTCACACTCACTTTCTCTCTGATTTATCTGCTCTCTTTTGTCTGATCTCAGCACTTTAGTTTGGTTTCTTCTTGTCACACTCAAGCTTATTGGATAATTTCACTTTTCCTCCTTATTCTGGTCTGGCAGAGATGGTAATTATAGTGATTGCTGTGCTATTAATTATGGGAATGGTGATTTTAAAATTTGATTTAGGGGTTAATTGGTGATATTCATGTGCTGTCTTCCCTCCTGATAATTGGATTGCAGTAATTAACCTCATATCCAAGTTATCTGCTATTAACCATTTGCTTCCATTTTATTTCAGACTTAAAATTGATTACATTGTTGTCTGACGCCCAGTGTCCACTTTGGGAGAAAGAAAGGTGAGGGACAGCGAGTGGAGGGCACCTCAGAGAGGAGTGGGAGAGAGTCTGTCTTCCTTTTCTACCACCCCTACCTGTTGTTCAAGATAACAGTTGTCCTCCCCAAATATTCCAGAAATCCAAATTCTTCATTTTATTATCTAGTCCCTAAATTTCTGGGGCTATTTATCAAAAGAAAGTTACAGGCATTTGAAAATTAAAGGCAGGTACATGTAACAAAGCAGAGGGCAGATACTGCCAGCTGACAATTGCTTCCGATGCCAGGGATTGGAAAATGCCATGACCAGGCATTTCCATTGGGGAGAAAATGATTACAGGCTCTGACATCATGGAATCTCCTTTGGAGAAACCACCCCCAACTGCACAAAAAGCCTGTGAAGTGCATCCATTTACTACAGAGAGAGAGGAAGGCGTGCTGACTCCCTTGTAGTTGGCTATTAGATGGGAAGAAATGCAGCTCCCTCAGGTGGAGGGGTTGCTGAGCCTGGGGAGGCAGTCACTTCTGCTGCTTCTGGATGGTGTCATTGACTCGTAAGAAGCTTTGAGACCTTGCTACCAAGATTACATCTGCTCTGGGAACATCACTTATTTTGTGGAAGTCTCTCCTTGTTGGTCCCTTATCTGGAGAGGAGCCTGGAAAACTGTCATCATAAGCCCAGAACATAGGAAATGAAAAACAAGTAACTCGGTCAGCAATTCCTCATCTCTGAATTATTCTTGCAAGTATGATATGACATACACTTTTAAAAATATGTGAAATCAGATTACTTTTTTTTTAAAATTCTGTGAGAATTTCACAACACACTGTGGGATAATTATGAGACATTCTCGTTTTAGCAAAACCAGTATCGGGAATTTACTCTCAAGGATTTCCTTTCTCCATCACCTTTTATCCTGTTTTTAATCTCTTCAGAATGAAAGCATGTAGTTTCCCAATCTTTTTTTTTTTTTTTTTTTTTTTTTTGAAACCCTTGGGTCATATATGTTTCAGAATTTTAAGTTGTTTAGATTTTAGAAAAGTAACATGGGACACATACACCAGTGGAGTCCGGGGCAATATCTAATAATCACACCTATTCATCATTTGCAGCAAAATGTATCAATATTCATTCTAAGAGGGATAAATATGGACTACAGATAGTCTCGTGCCAACTCAAGCTTGTCACACAATGAGGAGAAACAACATTCTGATTTACAGGGTTTGTTTTCGTTTTGTTTGTAATTGCAGATCATAAATTGTGTGCCTGTGCTCCCGAGATGACCTTGGCCTCATCCAGATCTAGAGAAACGGGATGGCCAATCGTATTTTCCTTTAAACTGAAGGAGCCTCAGGGCAGACTTCAAAAACAATGAACACCAAATGACTCCTCCAGATGCTGCCTCAGTACGCTCAGCCACTTCCCAAAGAACAGGACTGCTCCGTTTGTGCAGTGACCCTGAAGTCACCTGTGCAAGGGGTCCAGTCATCAAGTGGTAGAGACACTCAAACAAACCCGTAATTTCCTAGAATTTATTTTCATTCGCTCTGAGGAAGCATATTTTCAGGATGTTTGGGAATAATTATTAATTCTGAAGGTAGGATTTCACATTAAAAGCAAATGAACATTTTATGGGGTGGTACATCCTAGATTTGACTCTGGTTTGGGAAGAGGCACCTTGTGAACTGATAAACTGCCTTGGAGAACACCTATGTTATTTTGCTAAGTGTATCAAGCCAGGCTAAGGAGTCATTTTTACATGTAAAGTAAATGAGCAAAGTCAATAAAGATATTATTAATTTCAGAGAAAAACTGAAATGTCTATCAAATTTAATAATAGGTTTAAATGTGTGGATTTGCAATTTTCACCTAGCTCACTGAGACAGAAAGCAGGCTTTTTATGGATAAATGAAATGAATTTCCCCAAAAATGTGGGAAAATTATGGAAATTCAAGATACAATTCTTCTATACCATATCTGTTCTCGATGTGTCTGGACATACATAGATAAACAGAGAATCCACTGTGTATACAGATACTTTACTGATAATAAGCACCAGTCAGCATAAATATCATGCTTAGTTATGGAGCAGATCCTGAAATGATATTATGCCTCTTTTTGTATAATCAGAAGCTTGTAATCAAATAGAAACTCTATTTTTGCCTTTCAGGGTTCTGGGAAAGCATCGGTGCTCATTGAAAGAGGCAAGAAATACAATGAGGACTGACATAGGCAACATAGGCAGCAAACACCAAAGGACCTGACGCCAACATTTTAGTTCAAGGAAATGTTTTCACTTTCTTCCTGGTCGTGAGACTGTTTTACCAAAAATGTTGACAAACAACAAGAAAACAGTAAGGATTTATAGGGTTAGGTCAAAGTTTAAATCATCCGTGACTGATGACATTGTTATTTGGGGCTGTTATTCAGAGCTCAATGGAGAGACCTGCAGGTTGTTATTAATTCTGTGGGAGCCACGTTTGAAGTTGACTTCCACTCTAAAAGTGGGGAAAGAACACATTCCTGCAGCCGTTTAAGCCTGAGCAATCCCAGGCAGAGTGGAGATCAGGCAGGTTAGAGTTGTGACTGGGAGATTCTACTTCTATTAACTATACTGAGAGTAAGCAGAGGAGAAATTATTAGGGAGAGTCATCCTGTCAAAGTTCATCAATTGCTTTATTTTAGTTTAAATCCTCTCAGGACTTTGACAAAGGTATGTGGGAAACTCTAGTTGCTAAATTATCTCTGGTTTGCTCCTTTAAAGTCACTCTCCAGATATCTTTTTACTGGCTGGGAAAATGCCTGGATTCAGGCTTACTATTTTTTGCAGTTTGTTTCATTTTAATAAAATTACAAAGAAAAAGTTAGGGAGAGTAATGCAAAAATAACCCATCTACTCAACACCTCAAGCAAATGAATACCAATACTCTGCGCTTACACTTCAGAGCTTCCCCCGCCCCTTCTTCTCTGTCATATTCTTAGAAAAAATAGTAATCAGACACAATCTTTATTCTCAGGTATAATATTTTAAACCAAACTTTCAGTTAAAGGAAAAAGTCCATCCATTACTTTAGACAAATGTTTGAAATTCCTTAAGCAAAGAATGAAATAGTCTAATTTGATGTCTGCAAATCCAATAAGCATGGAGTTGTCTGTTTTAACACCCTGCTATCTTGACCTGGCCCTTCTACCTGAAATGTCTTGGCTCCCACCTGCCCCCTCCACAGTGAACAGTCATGCAACCCTCTGAGGCTTTCTCCAACCAGAAACCTTTACCACTCATCCCACCTTACATACCTCTGCAACACCTTCACCTTCCAGGTGGTATTCTTGCCAACAGAGTAATAATTTCTTTTTGAAAGATTATTGTTATTTGTTTATGTGTTCTATTTTGGAACAATGAGCAAAAGCTATGGGGACCATCCACTGAATAGTGAGGTCCTGGGGGTGATGCAAGGGGAGGGGCCATTTCCATCTCTATCTGCATCAGCCTCTTAACACAGAGCCTCCCAGTAGAAAACAGGGAGTTGGTAAGATGGGAATCAGACAATGGTAGTAATGAACATCAGGCAGCAAGCCAAGGAGAAATGAATGAATTCTGGCTTCCTTTCTGAAAGTAGCGTAAGGCAGGGAAAGAGCTCACTAAGAGGAGTCAGGAGTTCTCAGCTGCTGCTCATCTTTGCCACTTTTGAGCTGTCCTACGTTTGGCAAGTGACCATTTTGGGCCTCAGTTTTCTTAACAGCAAATTATAGGAGGCATTTGTTTCTGCATCTGAAGCAGATGTTCGAGTTCAGCAATATCGTGAAAGTTTACACAAGTTTACCATCTCACACCAGTTAGAATGGCTATTATTAAAAAGTAAAAAAACAACAGATACTAGCGAGGTTGTGGAGAAAAAGGAACGCTTTTTACACTGTTGGTGGGAGTGTAAATTAGTTCAACCATTGTGGAAGACAATGTAGTGATTCCTCAAAAACAGACGGCAGAAATATCATTAGGCCCAGCAATCTCATTACTGGGTATATACTCAAAGGAATATAAATTGTTTTGATATAAAGACACATGTATGTACATGTTCATTGCAGCGCTGTTCACAATAGCAAAGACATGGACTCAACCTAATTGCCCATCAATGATAGACTGGATATAAAGAAAATGTGGTACATATACACCATGGAATACTATGCAGCCATTAAAAGAAACAAGATCATGTCCTTTGCAGGGACATGGATGGAGCTGGAGGCCATTATCCTTAGCAAACTAACACAAGAACAGAAAACCAAATACTGCATGTTCTCACTTCTAAGTGGGAGCTAAATGATGAGAACACATGGACACATGGGGAAGAACAGCACATGAGGCCTGTCAGAGGGCAGGGCATGGAAGGAGGGAGAGCATAAGGAAGAATAGCTAGTGGATGCTGGGCTTAATACTTGCGTGATGGGATGATCTGTGCAGCGAACCACCATGGCACACGCTTACCTATGTAACAAACCTGAGCATCCTGCACATGTACCCCTGAATTCAAAATAAAAGTTGGAAATTAAAAAAAAAAAGAAAAAAGAAAATCAAGAGGAAGTTTTGGGAATGAAGGTAACGATTACAGTCTGGGGACATATTGTGTGAGTTTTACAAGTAAGCCATACATCTAAGTAGAGTTTTCCAGAGGAATTATACAAAATCAGGTCTAGAATTCTAAAACTAAAGGTTTAGATTAAGAGTTAAAAATTAAGTACCTTGCCAGGTGTGGTGGCTCACGCCTGTAATCCTAGCACTTTGGGAGGCCAAGGTGGGCAGATCACCTGAGGTCAGGAGTTCGAGACCAGCCTGACCAACATGGAGAAACCTCGTCTCTACTAAAAATACAAACTTAGCTGGGCATGGTGGTGCATGCCTATAATCCCAGCTACTTGGGAGGCTGAAGCAGGAGAATCACTTGAACCCATGAGGAGGAGTGGTGAACCGAGATTGCACCATTGTATTCCAGCCTGGGCAACAAGAGTGAAACTCCCATCTCAAAAAAAAAAGCTGCCTTTATAATGGATACCCCCATTTACCATGATATGATTAGTATGCATTGCATGTCTGTATCAAAACATCTCATGTACCACATAAATATATACACCTACCATGGACCCACAAAAATTACAAATAAAATTCAAAATAAGGTAGCCACCTTTAAGCCAACAACAAACCAGCAAAGAACGTTTGCAAAGATGGAGACAGCAAAAAGCTAGGGCATGCCACAAGTAAGCCTGGTTAAGACTGTTGCAGGCTTCTGAGATGAAGATAGTTTGCCACAATACTTTCAGGCCTACTAAGGTCATGCCTAGAGCCCAGTGGGCCATGAGACTGTATCTGAAACATCCAAGTAAAGTGCAATAAATGTGCAATAAACATCCAAGTAAAGTGCATTGGCTCGGGGCTGTGTGTTTGGGGTGGGGGGTGGTGGGTAGAGAGAAAGAAAACCAGCATAGCAAAGAATCAACTGAAAGGTAAGACTTGCCTTCTCCCTCAAAAGATAATAGGCATACAACCAACCTTTATTTTTCGAAAAGGTTTTTTTTTCTAGAAGTACTTATGAATTCACAGTTTTTCTATGCTTTTGTGATAGTGGTTTCAGATCTAAAATGGAACATCTATTATACCCAGTCGATATTTATTATTATCTTCCATTGAATGCCATCATCACTCTCCAAAATGTGTTGAAGTTAGGTCTGTGGCATTTCCCTTTCCTCCAAAATGGGTGCTTTTATGTCTCTGTTAATGGTTGAGAGGAGGAGGAAAGAAAGACCGGATGGTTTACTAAGAGGCTGGAGCTATTTTTCTCATTTGCCCGAACCTTATATCTTAATGCAAATATCACTGAACAGGTGGCCCTCATGGTTCCTGCAAACTGGGTACAGTAAAGGCTTCAAACAGGATCAATGGGCCCAGGTTGTTTCTAATTACAATTACAATGGGACGTGTTCTTTGACCCAGCTCCGCATCCTGTGGATAGCAGCACCTTCCTAATGCTGCAGTCCTTGAAACAGAGCTGTCCAGGTCAGTGAAGGATGCCTACTATTTAAACACTCATTATTTCTTTAAATTTTCCTCTGGTGCAAGAATGATCAGCAGTTGCAGTCTCTGTGAAGCAGGTTTCCAGCTGGATATTCAACACGAACACCTGCTTTCCCATCTCTCTCTGGACAGAGGTTCCTTATTGATTTGAGATATGTCCACATCTGTTTATCCTATCAGCTACTGAAGCAGGCAACTTTGTTCTTACCCTTTGCAACTGACACTGTTCTCTATGATGTGTTGATGTTAAAACATCACGGTTGAGGAAGGCTGCAAGCAGGCAAGTGGTTCTACTTAACAGTGTTGTTCGTGAGAGAATCAATTTCTAAAACTGGTTGAGAAGCATTTGCATCTTTCTATCACCTTAAGACTGCAATCACAGGGCCATAAAGTGGAATGAGGCTTTGCATGCCTACATGTTTGGGAGCAACTGTGCACTCCCTTTATAGATTTTTATTACTGAAGCCATTAGGGACTTTCAGCCATTTCATCCACATAAGCATAGATGCATCAGCCTATATATGATCTTAAGTGCAGTTTCCATTTACGCCAGCACCTTTCTCTTTCCAATCTTTCTTCTGTTCCTTTTTCTTTAATGCCCTGGGAAGGACATAAACTTTGGCATTCTACGGACCTGGCTTTGCGTTTTGTCTTTACCCTTTGACTACTGCGCTGTAAATACAGTTGGCCCTCTCTATCCATGGGTTCCACAGCAGTGGATTCAACCAACCACTGGGAGAAAATATATATATATTTTTAAATTGCATCTGTACATCTACAGACTTCTTTTTCCTGTCGCTTTTCCCTAAGCAATACAGTGAAACAACGATTTACATAGCATTTACATTGTATTATGTATTATAAATAATCTAGAGATGGTTTAAAGTATACAGGAGGATGTGCATAGGTTACATGCAAAACACTATACCATTTTATTCAAGGGACTTGAGCATCCCCAGATTTTGGAATCTCTGGGGAGGTCCTGGGGCCAATCCCCCACAGATACTGAAGGACAACTGTATTTGCTATGTGCCCCACAGATACTGAAGGACAACTGTATTTGCTATGTGCCCCACAGATACTGAAGGACAACTGTATTTGCTATGTGCCCCACAGATACTGAAGGACAACTGTATTTGCTATGTGCCCCACAGATACTGAAGGACAACTGTATTTGCTATGTGCTGCCGAGACATGTTACTTCACCTCCCTGAATCGCAGTTTACTCTTGTGTTTACAACAGAGATCATAAGGCCTTTCTCTCTGGGCTGCTGTGATGTTTCAATAAAGTAATAGGCATGTGTACCTTGCACACAGAAGATACTCAGTAAACCCCTACTTTCACCCAGTCCTTTCTTTATTTTCCACATCATTATGTTCCTTTGCATTACTGTGAATGCCATGATTTATATTTTTTAAAAACCACACAATGTTTGTGTGACTCCCAAGACAGACTCTCCAGCCTCTCCAAGTGCCCACCTCCAGAGACAAGAAGCTCAGTGACTTGAAGTGGGTGGGGGAGAGAGAAGGAGGGAGGGAGAGAAGGGGACTTCTCCTCCCACTGAAGCACTAGAACACTAGAAGCGAATCTAGGACCTCCCCGAGAATTTTGTAAGGAAGTCCAAGAAAAGCTATTAAAAAGTAATTTTTAGTACCTTAGCTGAAGAATAAATAAACATTTATTGAGGACTATGGAGAGTCTCCAAGACAGTATATTACCCATATAAAGAAGGGGAAACTGAGGCTCAAAGAGCTTAAGCATCTTGGCAGAGGTCCCAGCTAGTAAGGGGGAAGGGGGTTTCAAAACGCGGGTTTCACCCTCTGCTCTCTTCTGCTCTCCTATGTTATTGCAATAGTTTGATTTCATGTAGGAGCTTTTAAATCAATTTCAATTTAGACTTTTGGAGGCAGTCACACTGTACAAAGATGATGTCCAAAAACTTGAGTTAATAAAAATGAAAATTTTAGATTTAGTGTAAAACTCAACTGAAGTCTAAATAAGATTAAATGGTCACAACAGTGTTTCTCTGTGGTCAGATTAGAACTGCTTATCTACCTGAACTGTGTCCTGGAGTTCAGACTAGGGAGTATAGCAGGCTGGGATTTCTTTGCTCTAGCTTGATGAACTTTTCACCACTTTTCATGATGTGCCTATTGCAGTCCAGTGAGAGCTACATGGAAGAGAGTTCGTTCTATCCCTCATGCTTGCCACAAACAGTACCACACATTGACACGCTGAATATCCCTAGAGTTTCCAAACCACATGCTGCTTAGGAGCAACCAGGAAAGAGTGTAGAGGGAAAAATGAGCCCTGTTGCCCTGTTTGTTTTGGAAAGGTCACTTGCCCCGCTGCAGAGAACTTTTTCTGCCTGCCCTCCTTGGTGATCTGAGAGTGGCTGACACAACAACAAGAGCCCAGCTACATTTCCAGTGCCCTTTAGGACAAAGAGGAAAGGTGTGTGGAGGTCTAGCCCCTCGCCCTGCCTCAGCCTGGGCCACCTTATTCCCCCTGCTGCCCCTACCTCATCTCTCCAGGTGATGTTCCTGGCCTTGGAATGTGTTACAACATGACCCAGAGACAGGCCACTCCCTGTACCATCCTTCCTAATCGCGCTGTCTCTCTCTTTCACACACACACACACACACACACACACACACACACACACACACACTGAGAGACACCCTTCTTCACTGAGGCAGAATCACTTAGAACAGTGCGATCACAGAGCCAGAGGAATCTTATAGACCATTACATTTCATATCCTTTCCTTTTACAGGTGAGGAAACGGTCAATGCTATTTTTTTTTTTTTTTTTTTTTTTTTTTTGAGACGGAGTCTTGCTCTATGGCCCAGGCTGGAGTGCAGTGGCCGGATCTCAGCTCACTGCAAGCTCCACCTCCTGGGTTTACGCCATTCTCCTGCCTCAGCCTCCCGAGTAGCTGGGACTACAGGCGCCCGCCACCTTGCCTGGCTTGTTTTTTGTATTTTTAGTAGAGACGGGGTTTCACCGTGTTAGCCAGGATGGTCTCGATCTCCTGACCTCGTGATTCGCCCGTCTCGGCCTCCCAAAGTGCTGGGATTACAGGCTTGAGCCACTGCGCCCGGCCGGTCAATGCTATTAATGTGCCCTTCCTTCTGTTAATGACAGCAGGAATTGTTGGTTATCTTTAAAACTTCATATGATATTAGAAAATGAGCTTTTTAAAAGAATTACTGAGACATGGTAGTAAGTGACTTTCCTCATGGAAAAATAGTGCCACTATTATCATTTCCTCTTTATTTCAAGCCCACACTTGGAGTTGTTAAGAGCATTTTGTATTTGCAAGTTTCCAGATATATTATTTTTCACATCACTATCCCTTATTATTAAAATGTTCCCTGTGTGCCAACATTCTGGAAGATGCTGCCACGTGTACCAAATAGGACACAAATTGTATTCGCACAGTCAAGGCCTCCATGCAGTTTGATGCACCAAGCATTTATGCATCGTTTGCTGCAGCTGGACATGTGGACAGTTTGTGGGGCAGCCCAACCAGGTCTCTAAAACAAGCAATGTTCATTAATTTGTGTGTATAGACAGTGGGTTCCTCATGGGCCACTTGCTAAGGCTGCTCAGCCACTTGCAGATGATGGTCAAGAGAAACAGAATACCTCAAACTGCAGCGTTGATGTCCTGTACCTGGGTAGCATAAAGGTTCCCTCTGAGCCTTCAAGAGCAGGCAGATGAGGTGAATGGGGAAGAAAGGCCTCCTAAGAGATTGGGAAGGGCTGGGAATGTTTCCAACTGCAGAGAGCCCTATTTGGGACAGCCAATGCTCAACTCCAGAGTTTTGTCAGGTGGAGACTTGGACTAGCAAAGCCCGACCTCTGATTTTTTTAAAGAAGTCAGAAATCTGGAGTTGTTTATTAAATCTCCTATTTTTCCCTCAATGTTGCTAATTTAGGTTTTTTCTTCTCTGTGAGTCAGTTTCTGCCAGGTACTACAAGTTTGTGAGCCCCCATAGAATTTTCCAGGGCAGAATTTGGAGGATAGTTGGCCAGAGGATTAGAACTAGAGTCAGGGGTTAGCCTGAGTGGTACTCTGGCTGGGTCCACTTGTCATGGCTTCCCAGTCCTCGTGGCTTATTAAACTGACTCATTAGAAGTAAGATGTGGCAATTGATGGACTCATTCTCTGACTTTGTAATCATTTCCAGCTCCACTGCCATCCCTTTTGCTTCACGCTTGGCTGACACAATGACCCGCTGTACATCAAGGGTGTGGGAGGTAGCCTTGTGCATAAATGGAAGCCCTAGTAATTGAAAAGAATTTATTATTTAAAAAAAATTATCAACATGAATGCATTCGCCGGGTTTTCAGACAGTCCTTCTTTTGGTCTCCTTTGTTTCGTCTTCAATCTGGAATACCTGAAAGCTAGTTTCCTGGCCAATTAGCATTCTGCATGGTTCATCTGGCTCATGGCAACCAATAATCACAACACCATTTGTACATCACAGTTCTGTGACCCAATTTGGGCTTAAAAACTGTAGGGAAAAATTATTGTGAAAAAATTTTTTGTTTGGGTGTAGATAGTCAATACAAATTAATTTCAGATGAACCTAAATAGACCTGATAAATTCACTAAGCAGATGCTATTAAAATGAAGAATGTTCTTAAGGTTTTCTGTGAATTTGGGGGTTTGGGGCAAATTAGGATTATAACTTTGCAGTAGTGGTATGTTTTACAAAAGCCATTTCACTTCAGGCTAAGAAGAGTGAAAGGCTGAGACAAGTAGATGGAAAATTGAGATATAATAGGCTTACTTATGAAGTAAATGCTTTTATTTAGAATCCTTATATTGACAGTCCTCCTTTATCTAATTTTCTGAATAGCTGCTTAAGTCTAAGTTATATTTAGCCTATACAAGCACAGTCACAGACAGGGAAATAGACAAATGTTTGCAGATACCTATAAATATGCTGCATGTGGGTAGCACTTTTCAAAGTTTTGAAAGTGACTTAAACAGCCTCTTAAATTGCAGCAACACAGCTCACTCGAGGTTTATAAACTCAGTGTTAAGTTCTTGTTTTTGTTCTCCTGGGCTGGTGTAAGTCTGTATTGCGTGATCTTAGGAAACAGACCCAAGCCTGTGTTCTTTGGATGAGAAATGACAATGTTATGGAATTGGGATCCCTCCGCAAAGTAATCATTTCAACAAGAAAATTTATTGTCTACATATTTACAAGGGTTAGGGCCCAAAATTGAGTAGAAAGGGAATAATACATCAAAACTTCAACTGAAGAAAATTTTAGTGTTCACGTGGACTGACCGAGATGAACCAATACTTTCAGAGCACTTTCACCCGTATGATGTACATGTTAACTACCTGATGATATAATGATAGAAAGACATATAAAACAGCTATTTTTCCTGGCAGAGAGCCCTGCTGTAAACCTGGAGGTATTTAAATGACATATCTCAGCCATGATGCTGGCTGCAGGGATAGCCAGAATAGCCATTGACTTGCATAATAGATTTCTTCTGCATGCACTGCTCTTCCTGCCAGCTTCTGGGGTTGACAATTTCACATTTGACACATGCAATCTTAAGATGGAAAAAATTAAAATTGGGGGATATAATAAAGTAGCAGGACATTGTCTTGTTAGCTTGTAGGACATTTGCACCAAAATGAATGCAGTTGTTGAAGGATGGAGACTCATTTGTCATGTCAAGAAAAATTAAGCCTTAAAAGCATACATACATCTCTAAACATTTCTAAAGGAATGAGAATCAGACTTTTGAGTTTCCTCTTTTCTTCCATTATATGCTACAAATTCTCTGAGGCAATATGCTTCTGTATAATACTATTCTTGAGCTCCTGGTAAAAGTTGCCAGTTCTCCCTGCCCCCTCCCCCTCCCGCCAGATGCTTTCTCTCCTAAAATCTAACAGCTGACTGGTGTCTTGTTTATGTTTTACTTACTTTTGTGATTTATTTCTCCCCCTTAATACTGAACTGAACAGGAGCCATGAGAAGCATATCAGGGCACTTCAGAGCTTCTTTCCTTTGAGTTCAGATTCTCTAGGATAGGAAGAACTGGCAAATAAATGAATGAATAGACTCTTGCTTCTCACCTGTCTAATAAATACATGTTTATGTCTCTTCGTAATGGTTCACCCTTATGAACAAGTAATCATTTAAAGTTTAATTTTAATCTACACATCAGAGATGGAGATATGGAACTGTTTAGGCTTTTCTCTCGATCTCTCTCCCTCTTTGATTTTCAAGATAAAGCAAATTAATTAATGTGCACCTTTCAATTGAAGAAATGCTTAAGACCTAGCTGTGCCTGTGAAATTATAAGTTACAGTGCAACACTTGGGACTGATTAATACTTTTTTGGCATGAAGAGAAGAGACATAGGTATGTAATCAAAATGGGGTGTTCCAAAAAGCGTTAAGTTAGCAGTTTGTTTGCCAAATTAACTTTCAAAGACATCTAGGTTACTAAGTTTGACATTTCTACACACAAATCTTAAATGATTGATGGATTACTGTAAAATAGCTTTGTTCAAAAAAGATAATCTTTGGCAGGCTACTTCAAAGAGTTTACTGCTCTGGAAAGATGAAAAGATACCCTCATTTTACATTAATTTTCATGATAGATCAATGCTTATTTGCAATATGCCTGATAATTAAGTGATATTTACCATATTATGAGTCTTTTTTTTTTTTTTTCACTGTATCCAGCAGTCCCACATGGGATTGTTTTTGTTTCCAAGATTTAGGAGAATTTTTCTGCACATAAAGAGCTTCATCAAGAAAATACAGATGGGTAGAACAGTATATCTGACATTTTTATTCACTACTATTTCACTGCAAGGAAGTATTGAGACTAAAATATGCAGAGATACGACTTTTTAAATCAGCAATACCGTTTCAGAATGCGGTTTCAGATTCTCCTTGTAGTAATCTTTAGAGTGTGAAAGGATCTGCCTACTTCTCTTTAAATATAGATTGTGTGATTTTATTTATTTATGTCTAAGTCACTGTAGAATGACATGAGTCAGGGGTGAATATCTCAATGAAGGGGTCAAGCAGGTAATGGAAATCAGTAAAGAGGACGAGTTATAGATGTGTGTATGTGTGTGCGTGTGCATGTCTGTACCTGTGTGTTGGAAGTGGAGGTGTGGTGCCTAAGGAAACTGTCATTTAGGGCAGTATGGCAGGTATTTTGATTTTTACAAAGAAATTGAAAAATCTAGATTAATATCAGAAATCTCCTATTTGTTGATATTGGCAATCACCTCAAATTTCTGAGTGATTTTGAATGCAGAGTTTCATGATTGTGCAATAGCCATCTATAAAAGCCTAAAGATGGCTCAGGATAAAGGAACTAAAGCTCTTTGTACCATATTGGAGAAACTTTGCAAAAGGGCTCAGATGCATGGGGAAAGAGGTAACAGTAGGTAACGGGTACAAGTTCCAAACACAAAAATCAGCGAATTCACCATGTAGAAGATGTAAAGCAGAAGCTTTTTTTTCCTCTTGAATTTATCTTTAAGGGTATTTCATTTTATGGCATTGAACAAAGCTGACTTGGAAAAAAAAATCTGTTCTTCACTTTTTGGCAGGGTGAAGTAGAGAAATAAAGTCTCCCCGCTGAACTACTATGAGGTCAGAAGCCTTGCTGCTATATTTCACACTGCTACCCTTTGCTGGGGCTGGTTTCCCAGAAGATTCTGAGCCAATCAGTATTTCGCATGGCAACTGTAAGTACCCATGGTCTCACTCACTGTCTCCCTTTGAGAACATTTTAGCCTGAATCGGACTAGCCAAAAATAAAAATGAAAAATGAAATAGAAAAGGTGACTTCTTAGACCTCTGTACGTGGCAAAGGTGGATAATTCAAGTCTAGTCAAATTGATAGGATGACTTTTCTATAACTCCATCAGATGTTGTTGTGGGGACATGTGTGAGGATTTGAAACGTCCCTTGTAACCCTGATGGAGTCTCAGCTACTACATGAAGGCCATGGTGTTCATGTCTTAAAATCAACCTGTGGGAGAATATCACTGTGATCTGGGTATTGGCAGTATTATGTTACTCACCTTTACATACACTTCATATATAGGGATTGTTGCAAAATATGAACAAAAAACAATGACCATTTTGGAGTACTTCAGAGAAAATTATTATTATTTTTTGGACTTAGAAGTTACATGGTTAATAGACTTGGGTAAAGAGTAATTTTGAATTCATAGAGGACCCATTTTAACTGTTTGTAACTTTCCTTTGGTCTCTGCTTCATCGTCAGGAGTAGATACTGACATGATTAAGAATTCAGATGTCTCCTCAAAAGAGGAGAGTCCTGCCTATGTGTTGCATGGAACATTCAATTTACCACTTTTTTTTCATGCCCTTCAAAAGACTTAAGTATTTTATTACAATAAAAATGTAAGAGAGCATTTTTTTCTAAATATCTCTTTTCATAGTAATCACCCCAAAACAAACACGGAGTGAGCCATAGAAAGGTGTCTAACATTCAGAAGGGATACTAAGGAGATCCACATATGCCCAGTGTTCAGCTGTTCCTTCTGGGGTGGAAGAAAATGAGGTAGCAAAACTGACACACAAAACAATTAGAAAGTCCAAAGTCAAAGGGCATTATTAAGAACAAATGTGTAGTTCAAGGTCATCACTCCTGAAATGGCAGAGTCCACCTAACTCAAGGTTCTAAACTTAATAAACATTTATTTATTTCCATTTGAGGTAAGATTTCTGTCTTGGATGCCTAAGTATAGAAGGGACTCCGGGGCCAGGTGTGGTGGCTCATGCCTGTCATCCCAGCACTTTGGGAGGCCGAGGTGGGCGGATCATGAGGTCAGGAGATGGAGACCATCCTGGCTAACATGGTGAAACCCTGTCTCTACTAAAATACGAAAAAAAAAAAAATTAGATGGGCATGGTGGTGTGTGCCTGTAGTCCCAGCTACTCAGGAGGCCGAGGCAGCAGAATCGCTTGAACCCGGGAGGTGGAGATTATAGTGAGCCGAGATCACACCACTGCACTCCAGCCTGGTGACAGAGCGAGACTCCATCTCAAAAAAAAAAAAAAAAAAAAAGAAGGGACTCCAGCCGAAATGGGTTGCTATCAACCACCCCTCTGTGGTCACTCAAATCCATGATCTTGGAGACATTTGAACTGTTTTAGCAATCTCCTTAATGAATGGGTACATGAAATTTCAAAGCAGTGGAAGGGAAAGCACAAGATTGTCTTATACCAAGCTCTCTTGTGAATAAAATATAGTAAGACCCCTGATAAGATACCCATTGTGAGTAATGGTCAGATACTACAAGGGTGTGAAGTGAGGGTCTGAGCATAAATCTGTGAATGGTTCTAGTCATTATTTACACCCCCACCCCTCTCCAGAAAACAAGTGCCTTTTAAATGTGGCTCATCTTTCTTTCCTCCTGAGTTTCTCTGGAGGCTCACCAGTGCTCTCAAGATTGTAAGTGTAAAGGCAGAGATGTTGAGATGTAGGTATTTTTAAAGGTCAGATCTGAATCCAAATTGCCCACTCTCAGACAAAGAGAACTATAGGAAAAGAGAAATATGCTCATTGACTCACCAAGTCAGGGAAAATTTCAGATCACCTGACTGGCTACACTCAGTTTGACCCTGTCCTGTCAAAGCCCACATTTCTGTGAAATTGTTAGCCAACTGCTTAACTCAAGAGTGAACTTCCCACAGTTCCTAGAATGCCAACCAACCTCGCAGGGCTGCCTTCAATAGTGGATTATTCCAACTGGACGCCTGTGGAGACTGTATTTTTCTTCTGGCTCCTGGACAAGGGCTCTCGCCTCCAGACCACATTGCATTTGTGGTGATTGATGGGAAGGCTGCTTTGAAATAGTTTTGTCCCGAGACAAGATCTTTGGCAGACTGCCCCTCAGGCTTAGCTCTACAGAAGATGAAAAGAAAACTGTGGAAGAAAAGAGCACCTTCATGCACAGCGTTCGCTAGCAAGTTGAGCCCTGAGAAAGAGAGACAAATCAAAAATTGTGACACTTAGAAATATAAATCCAGGCTTATTATCATCTAGAAATGAAACTAACTTGATGAACCTTAAAGAGCACTCTTCTATCATATTTCCTAAAATAACAGACTCATATGGAAATGGAAAATGGTGGCATGGTCTGACTTAAACACGGCTTTCTTTTGTGGCCTGTTTCCCTCCCCTCCCTACCCTGTCAATTCCTGGCTTGATTTGTTTCTCCTTTCTTGCGCCATCTCCTCTTTTCACAGATACAAAACAGTATCCGGTGTTTGTGGGCCACAAGCCAGGACGGAACACCACACAGAGGCACAGGCTGGACATCCAGATGATTATGATCATGAACGGAACCCTCTACATTGCTGCTAGGTATGGGGCCCTTTCCCCTTGTCTGCCTTCAGAGTGTCCAAAAGCCCAAGGTCCTAAATTTACCAGCTCTGCATTATTTTTGAGATCTTGAGGTTTCTAAATAGAGTGTTATTTAATTTAAAGGCTCCTGTAATTTGTCAAGCAATCATTATTTCAAAACTGTCTGTGTCTGTTTAACCCTATGTGGATTTAAATAGAAATAATAGCATATTTGGGCACTTACACTCAAATAATCCACTGTTTATCTTGAACATATATGCAAATATTTATTCAAGCACCCATTAGAATGCTCTGCTCCTCAATACTTTGTTTGTTTGAGATGGAGTTTTCGCTCTTATTGCCCAGGCTGGAGTGCAATGGCACAATCACAGCTCACCGAAACCTCCCTCTCGTGAGTTCAAGCAATTCTTTTGCCTCAGCCTCCCAAGTAGCTGGAATAACAGGCAGGCACCATCATGCCTGGCTAATTTGGTATTTTTAGTAGAGACAGGGTTTCACTATGTTGGTCAGGCTGGTCTTGAACTCCTGACCTCAGGTGATTCACCCACCTTGGCCTCCCGAAGTGCTGGGATTACAGGCCTGAGCCACCTCATCTGGCCTAATACTTATTTGTTAAATTAAGTAGAATGTGTAAACATGTATTATATAGTGTAAATGTAGGTGTGTGCATTAAACCTATTTATATTTTTTGCAGTTATCATATATATCATTCATAATACATATCATCACTTTGAAAGAACAGCAATGACAACCAAAGAAAGCATAATATATATTTCAGAAGGTTTTTATTTGGTTTTAGTAAAAAAAATATTCATCCATTGGGGAAATGTTATTTAGACAGACAGACTGACGTCTTAAGGCTGAATGGCATGGTAAGAATACGGCTCAAACAGGGATCACAGAAATTTAGGCTTTTGTTATAATTCTGCCCTTAATTTAGCCGGACCACAACTTCTGTGGCCATCCATAAGTATCCTCTGCCAAATGAGATGTTGTATTTGATTACCTTAATGAAGTCCCTAAGGAGTCCAACAATATATGATCCTCCATTTTGGGAGTGTGTAGCTATTCAAAATAATTCCAAATGAACAGCAATATGGAGCACTATCTTGTAGTGTTCCCTGTGGTCTTTCTTGGCTCTACACTGTTTAATCATTTCACACTAGGGAGAAGAAATGGAGATTATGCTTTTTTTGAGACAGCATTTCACTCCCATTGTCCAGGCTGGAGTGCAGTGGCACGATCTCAGCTCACTGCAACTTCCTCCTCCTCACCAGTGTTAAAGCAATTCTCCTGCCTCAGGCTCCTGAGTAGCTGGGACTACAGGCACCCACCACCATGCCCAGCTAATTTTTGTATTTTTAGTAGAGATGGCGTTCCACCATGTTGACCAGGCTAGTCTCGAACTCCTGACCTTCAAGTGGTCCACCCACCTCGACCTCTCAAAGTGCTGGAATTGCAGGTGTGAGCCACCATGCCCGGCCTAGAAATGGAGATCGTTTCTATCTGGCATAAGGAAAGAACAAGTAAATAACAGTGGTTGATTCTTCTAAAGCACTTAGATGTTCTGAGGTGACAAGCTGTGCAACATAAAGTTAAAAACAAAACAAAACAAAAAAAACGGCTAGACTAAAACGTCCTGAAACTGCCCCCAACTTGGCTACAGGAAGCAATGTCCAAATACTTTTCTAAAGTTTTACTTTACAAATACTTATACAGTATATACAACTAGTATGCTGTGCACATACAATTAACAAACATAGCTGTAGATTATTTATGAATGTCAATTCATCCAATCCTGGAAACAACCCTATAAGAAGGAGCTGTTATTATTCCCATGTCTTATAGGAGGAATCCAAGGGACAGATAGGTGAAATGATGGGGCCAAAATGACAGAAGCAGGATTTGAACCAGGATGGTCTTGCTCTAGAGTCCATGCTGCCATTCCCTGTACTTTGCTGCATACTGAGGAATAGAGCTGGTACTGTTTGTCCTGAGAATACCCTTGTAATAGCTGTTGCCCAAGAACATGGTCATTATGAGTAGTCATTATAAAGCCTTTCCATAAGATGCTCAGTAGTCACCTCTCTGATAGAATACCAGCTCCTTCTTAAATGTCATTTTTATTTTCCTAAACATAATAGGGTTGGAAAATGACATTAGTACTCAAGGGCTGATCAAAACAAATGATAAAACATTGAATCTGTGAGAAATAGGTTGACTTAAGAATCTCTTGTGAATTGTTCACTTTCCAATTGAGTCTCCGGGGGAAAAAATGGTATAACAGACTGCCCTTGTACTCAATGATTTAGCAGCGCGTGGACCACAGGTTCCAGGGCTACACGAGTGTTAGGAGCAAGGTCCTATGCAGACTTAAAAGTGACCTTTATTCTAGCTCATTAAAACCAAGACAGTTTTATTCTAACTCCTCACCCCAAGGAAGGTAAGGGAAAGAAGAAATAGAAGGATAAAAAGAAGAAACACACTAATATTTTTGAAACTATTAAATAAACTCATCTTTGATTAGAGGTCAAGTTTATATCACTGTAGCACTGACATATTGGTTTTCACACCATACGCAGCCACTTCCTCTCAACACACACCCTTAGACAAATTCTTGAAGGGATTCCATGCCCACCATATTTAGGGCCTCTTCTCTCCTTTTAATTTTACACTTTATTTTTACGCTTCCAACTTTAATTCACTTTAATGTTACACTTCCCAACATTGCTCTGAGAGATCCAAGTTTCTAGGCAGCAAATAACATGATTTAAAGCTAAATCCCTCCCCCCGCCCCCCGCCGCCCAGGTTCAAGCCATGGCAACACAATTCAGTGGTGCTTGCTGGAGGGGAAAGAGGAAGTCCTAGGATTAAGTCAGTTTATGTTCAAATAACTGAATTCAGGAAGAACAGTGTATGAGACCTGGGATGCACACTAAGATGGTTGGGAATGACCCCTGACCATGGTCTGTGGTTTACCATAAAGCACCATTTTTGTTTGCTAGGGCCATGTGAGCTTTTGGATATTGAAGAAGATTGTCATTGTCCAAAAGAAGATTTCATTCACAGAATTCTATGTTTAAAAGGCTTCCCAGTTCTTCTAGACAATTGGTGTCAGCAATCGCAAGCCAAGTCCCCTCCAGAACCCAGGGGACTGAGTGAGTGTTGGTGGCAAGAACCCCTTTCAATTCTGCTTTATTATTATCCACTTTGTAAATTCCTCTTCTTTTTTAATCTCTAAACTGCTAATTAACATAAACAGGCCATGCCAAAAGGGGGCAATCTGAGAGCTTTCTGAGGAGCTGCCAATGCATATTAATCAGTTGTTCATTTACAATTCGTGTGTTCAGCTCCGACTTCAGTTTTGAGGGGAGGCAGGCAAGGAAAAGCCTCAAGTCATCTCAAACCTGATACCAAAGTAATAGGCAATTCCATTCCAATAATGAGTCTGACCACAGCACCACCAATCAAGTCAAACAAGTAATAAACATGCAATAAAACTGCCTTGAAATTAAAGGGCATGGCAATTCTGGCAGCCTACTGAAGTCTGAAGAAACTTCCCTATTCAGCAATTTACAAAACAGGCCCCTACTCCTCCACCCCTTACCATGCCCTTCCCCCTCTCACCCCATGCACACTCACAGTAGCAGGCAAGGGAATTTTCTAAGCCAACTGCCCTTCCTGCTCCTTTTATTTTCATGTGAGATGGCCTGTTATTTTTCTGTGTTGTGCTTTTCTAAAACAAGAATCAAACAGATTTTCCAAGAACTGAAAAAAAAAAAAAAATATATATATATATATATATATATATATATATATATATATATATATATGTGAATCCTGCAAATAATTCCTTTCTTATCAGCTCCCCACTCTTTCTTTTAACTAACGAGGTGGCTTAAAAGTCTGCATAGAAGACTTGAGGTCCTGGTTTAAAGCTGTGGGTAATTTTCCAGCCCCAGGACTTCCTGCATTTTAGAAAAAGTCAATGTTATTTCAAGGGAAAATGAGCTGTTTTGCTTTCCCTCACTAGCCCCCATCTCCTCTGTTGAATGTAGTTCTTTTCTTTCTTACGAATTCCAGACAAAAACGCCCTTGTACTCAGCTCACACAGAAGGGGATGTTTAAATATAGCCCCACACCTGAGCTGCTGATTCTCTTTCTCCCCTTCCAAGGCTAGATTGGCAGCAAATTGTAAAGACAACCCAATTCTCAGCAAAACAGGAAGGTGAACAGAAGCAAGAAATGTAAACTTTAGCTTAAGTACATTTTAGACTTTAATTGACCATCATTATGAGGAAAAGAGTGGCTTCTGGAAATAATTTTACCTTTATCGTCATCCATCCCGTCGATCAAATAATCAAAGTTAAGATGGAAATATATTTTCAAAAGAAAGATGGAGATGGAGATCAGTTTTTTGTTAGCCCTCTTGATGAACAAATGTGGCATGTTGAATACCAAGTATTTGGTACGTGTATTTGAAGATAATGAAAGGGCGCACGAACCCATCTGTTTTCTAGATTTGGGGCCAGTTTAACTTTCAGAGCCCCCCCTTCTGAGCTACATATATGCAGATGTTATAGATCTAGTGTCAGAGAGAAGAGTTAATACAGGAAAGTTTTCATAAAAGGTGTCCCTTGGAGCACAATGCCATGATTTATCAGAAGGTGCTAAATGAGATCCGGAGACATCACTTGAAGGCTGCGCTCTTTTCTTCTTGCATGTGGATATCATGTTTTTTTAAGAACATGGATATGGGCTTATCTGCCCTGATAAGACATAACTCATTAAGCAGAAAATGAACTGTTTTGACTCTGTGTTTGACCTTGTATTAATTTTTCTTTGCCTATAGGGACCATATTTATACTGTTGATATAGACACATCACACACGGAAGAAATTTATTGTAGCAAAGTAAGTTGTTTTAACGCCATATTTGTAAAATGAAGGACCTTTGGATAGTTCTTGAACAGAATATGTATTTTAAGTGCATTAAGATGATGTAGCTAATCATAACTTAGAGAGACCAACATGCATTTTGTGAAATCCTAATTGGGGAATAGGTTACGATTTAATCCATGTTCAGAAACAGTTATGTACTTCATATTTTATTCATCAAATATATGTGTACATATACATTTTGAAGTTTTAGGTAATTTCTACATTTCTTTTATAAAAATATTGCCTCATTTGTCCAATAAAATATCAGTTTCCATAAGTAAAATTTTGTTCCACAAATGTGTTCTACAAAGGTTTCAATGTTAATTTCCATGTCTTGCAGTATTAAGTTTGATTTGACTGTTGTGGTTCAGGAACTTGATTGTTACCCATTTAAGACAGACATAAAGTATAAGCTAAGCTTTCCTCATAACTCCACATGGGGATATTTTACTTCATAAAACCTGTACCATAGGAGTAGAAGATCCCTTCAGTCCATTAATCTATGTGAAGGAGTATAACCTGAATTAAATCTTTGTCCACCTAGAGTCAATGTCCTCTTTATGTTTAAGAAAATGACTTCCATATTTTCAGAAAAAAGCCTTCTTTATAAAAATTGATTTATCAACTGAAAGGAAAGGGCAAGGACACATATTTTATCAAAATGAGCATAATTTGGCAAATTAATTTGGATAGTTTATGTAAAATTTTCACACTGTTGTTTATTCTTTCCTTTCTCCTTCATCTTTATCTCAAACAGAAGAAGATCATTTTGTGGTCTAATGAATTGATAGGAGTTCAAAATTAAACGAACGTTTTCATCTGGAATCTTTTGTTGTTATGGTGAATTAATCATGGAGAAAGGGTGCAGAAAGCTTTCAATAAATATATGTTCAGGCTTTAGTCTCCCCAAGGGAACTCTTACTTCTAAAATCAAATGCAACAACCTCTGGGCTCTAACTGATTTCTTTCTTGATCCCTGCAGAAACTGACATGGAAATCTAGACAGGCTGATGTAGACACTTGCAGAATGAAGGGAAAACATAAGGTAGGCAATTTTCATTTCTCCTGCAGCTGCCACTTTGGGTTAAGTTTTTGACTGTCATATCCAGCCATAGACCGTGATGTAGAATGGATTGTTCTTTTACCCTTTTCCCTCAGTAATTGCTTTTTTCATCAACTTATTGAAGGCTTTAATTTGCAAAAATAGTTTGCTTTTAATGTGATGAAACATTACAACAGCTGCTAGGCCTGCATCATGAACAACTTAGGCACACACAGGATTATGGACACAAAGCCGGCTGCACAGAGTCTTCCGAGTGCACTCCGATGCCCACCTCTGCAGTCCAAGGCCCACAGGGAGTCTGTGGAAGAGCTCATAAAAGGCTGCCGCAGACATGCGGGGTTTTCTGCCTTTGGTCATATGACAACATAAAAACACACTTCAGCCAGCAGCTTTGTACATCAGGGAACACTGGAGCATCTGGCATTAAAATTAATATGATGGGACGTTGGCATTTCCAAGCTTGCCTTCCTTTTGTGACATAAAGTAAACACACACTCTTCCATTCTATGCCTTGTTTTTATTTACTGTTGAAAAAGTAATCGTTGATATCGGCATCATCTTGTGGTTAATATCAGGAGGAACTTGAACTTTTAATGGGAGAAGTCCTCAGCCACCTCCATTTTAACCTTACTGACCATGGCATACAGTGAAGAATCAGTTTCTGTATTGAATGGACACGATACAAACAGTTTGAATTATTTTTCAGGATGAGTGCCACAACTTTATTAAAGTTCTTCTGAAGAAAAACGATGATGCGTTGTTTGTCTGTGGGACTAATGCCTTCAACCCTTCCTGCAGAAACTATAAGGTAAATGCTATTGTCGGTGAGAACCACACTGCCAGGAGGCATTTCATAATTTACTGTGACTGTACCTGCAGCAGCCTAAGAGGGGTAATTCAACACCACCTGAGTTCCTCTCACTTGTTCAACGTAATGTATTGCTCCACATGAGTGATCCTGAGCAGGCCTCTAAGCTTCCTGTTTGTTGAGGATTGATTGACACATTTTTAAAGAGCCTGCCTAGCAAAGTTAGTTTCTGTAAGACCCTTTTCTCTATTGTTCAGAAGACTGACATACTTACCATGTACACCATGTGGATTTCCTCTCTCTATTTTTTCTCCCTCCCACCCCACTATCTAACCTCTGAGCACAAAAGCACACTTATATGGTGAGTGATTTCTATTCTAAAAGGTATCTCAAAAGCATGCCATTTGAAACTATAGACTTTCCTACAAGAACACAGGAATTTAATTCCATTGAGCACTCAGCTTTCTTGACCACAGCCTTACTTACCTTGGCTTTATGCAAGCAGGGGGAAAAAAGCCGTCTTAAAGAGTTAGTAGATCTAGCTGTTTTAATGCAGCTATAATAGAGGTACTGATGAAGGAGCAGGGACCTTGCCAGGCGTGGAAGCAGAGGTGGCAGCGATCTGAGGTCTTGGCTGCACCACTATTAGCTTTCCTTGTATATCTTTCTGCCAGCCTTTCTCGAAGGAAACATGTACTGTGTTTTCCACTGTGGCCCGTCGCTGAGGTTGTAAAGACAGACAGGAGGCCTCAACTCTTAGGGAAGCCAGGCAGGGAGAAGAAAACAATTTCATGGGGTTGCTGCCATGGTGACATCATACAAT
The DNA here is from genome assembly GCF_007565055.1 of Rhinopithecus roxellana. Classification (NCBI taxonomy): domain Eukaryota; kingdom Metazoa; phylum Chordata; class Mammalia; order Primates; family Cercopithecidae; genus Rhinopithecus; species Rhinopithecus roxellana. The sequence continues at coordinate 109,640,706 of NC_044551.1, forward strand.
GGATTATGGAAGCACAACACAAAAGTTCCTGCCATGCATGAGGTGAGGAGTCTGGGAAAGCTTCATAAAATGAGCCCCTGTCTTCAAACTTTCCTATCTGTTGTTCTCACACCTGGAACACAAACACCACCGCCCTTAAGAAACACAGGTTCTACAAGGCCAGGGATCACATCTGTGCTTCTCCAGAACCTCACATAGTGCCTCCCAAACAGGTGCTTAATTAATTTTTGGGAAGCATTAAATGAGGTCATGCCTAACCTTTGTCTTAAAGGGTAAGGAGAAGTTAGCCAAATGAAGGATGAGAAGCATTCCAGTTAGCAGGGAACAGCATGAACAAAGGCATGGAGTAAGAAATGGCCTGTTGAGCTTGAGAAACCTTATTTGGTTCTGAATTGTGTGACTGTGAAGTGACAATTGTTAACAGAAAAAAGCTGGAGATGTAGATGGCCCCAGGGATGAAGGGAAGAGAATAGATTCAGGAAATACTGAAGTGACAAAAACCGGTAGGATTTAATCATTGATAAGCAATTATTATCAATCTCTCTTTATCCTGGATGAAAAGAGAGCGGTGACTCAAGCATAACTGCTAGGCCATCTCTTGGTGAGTAGATGGATGGGGCTGCCACCAGTTCAGACAGGAAATAAAGGAAGAGCCGTGAGACTGGGGTTGGGGGTTGGGGGAGTGTGAAGGTAAGGGTTCCATTTTGCACATTATGAGAATGCCAAGCACTGTGAACAGCACTGCCTATGGGACATGAATAGAGCTATCTAGCAAGAAGATGGATCAGTAAGCTTTGGTTTAGAGAGAGATGTGGGGAGAAATATAGATTTAGGTTCCATCATCATAAAGTGAAACCCTAGGAGTGGGAAGAATGAGAAAAGCAATGATGGGCTGGAATCTACACCAGCAAGCTCACGAGAAAGACCCCCTGTCTTTTCTTGGCATGTACAGTGAAGTGAGGGTCTGTTTGACCCTCATACTCATCTTCCATCTTACACTTGGAAATGGGCACCAACAGGGCCAGGATTAGGGTGGAGCAAGTGAGGCGCGTGGCTCAGGCACAAAACAGAAGGGAGCACCAAAAAATTCAGTAATATTAGTTAGATTTTTAATGCAATATTTTTTAAAAATCAAAATTAGTACATAAAGGTCTGTTATAAACAAAAGATCAAGTTTTTAAGTATAAAGACAAGATCTTTATACTTAATAATTTTTATTAAAAAATTATTTTATCAGTGTATAATAGAGGTAGCCAGTCTAGCCCAACATTTACTCTAGCTAGTGACAGCATGCAGATAAGGCTTCAACTTTGATTTACCACTTAATATTCCATCCCTGTTTGTCATTATTTAGGACTCATTAAGATTAATGCTTCTAACAAATCCCAAGGAATTCCTTAGTTGGAAAGCTATCTTTTATGACAAATTACAGGTTTTCTTGGCACAGTGATATACAGGCCATGAATCATCTGGCTTTTTCTTCCTGTACATGTTCCATTTCCCACGATTCTACACCTATAGTAATGCCATCACCTCTAGCTTGTTCTAGCCACACCTGCTGAGACATGCTCCAGGAGCCCAGGCCTCTCAGAAGCCGCAGATGAGATGTTGCTTATGCTTAGTTCCCAACAATATGCCTAGCACTGTGAATGGTAGTAAGAACTCTTGGCATTGCTCTGAAAAGTGTATTTTTAGACTCAGGGCACAGCGTGACATTGCTGATGATATGGGACATAATGTATTTGGCTGCAGGGAGAATGACAGCTTCTCTCTTAAGTGCTTTTTATCAACAGATCAGGACAAAGGTTCAAAGTGAAAACAACGACCAGCCTTCCACTGAAAAACCCAAGTCTTATCATAGCACACAAGCATCAAGTTGATTAGAGCGACATGAAGCAAGAGAGTAACAAATTTTCAGTATCTGCCTCTCTACCATGCACTGCTCTGCTGAATGTGTTAGAAAGGTTATAGCTCCAAATTAGATTATCAAGATTATCTGGGGGAGAGCTTTGAAGGCTACACACTATAAATCTAAAACTGCACTCCCCGCCTTTTTCCTCCTGTTCTCTAAACCTTTTGAACTTCTGCAAAAATCAGGCTGGGTCTTTGTATAATTATCTGTACCCGATAGTGGTTTAACTTCCCGGGAGCTGCTGTGAAGTCTCGGATTTGATGACTGCTTCAAGGGTTAGTTTTTACTTCTTGGAAAGAGGAATTCACCATGGCTTTTGTCTCTGGACCTTTCCAACCTCACAAACCGATATATTTGTACTTCACTACTTCTTGCCTTTGACCAGCTATAGCTATAGCTACTTTTTTTTTTTAAGGATTAGTTACATTATAAAGAAAACCATATACCCCTTGTCTATTGTTTCCTTATTGCTAGGATTAGAGCGTGCACAGCTTAGGATAAAGGCATATCCGTTGCATCACTGTGTGCTAAGGCATCATTTTGAATACATGCCAGACCCACAGACCACAAAGTCTGTCAGAGTTCAACAGAAAGCTCATGGTTGGTATAAAATATCTGAAAAAGACTTTGATTAAAAAATGTGCTGGGTGGAAGAGTACACTGCTTGAAAGAATGTCTGATTTGACCATCTTTCCTCTAAAAATATGTCTTTAACACAGCTATTTTATGTGATTCTTAACTACAGTTTTAAAAATATACATAGTGGCTTCAACAGGGTCCATCTCAAAGTGGTTACAGATTTAAAAAGGCCTATCACATCCTGGACATTATTTCTGAGGGTTTAGGGCAAAAGAAAAGGTTGTTGTTTGTAATTATATCCGATTATTTCACTTAGATGGATACGTTGGAACCATTTGGGGATGAATTCAGCGGAATGGCCAGATGCCCATATGATGCCAAACATGCCAACGTTGCACTGTTTGCAGGTAAGCGACCTGATTTCTCCTCGTCGCATTTGCTTTTGCGTGTTTCATCCTGTCACTGTGAATCTGCTCTAGAGGATTCATGGAGTCACAGTTGTGCTTTGATTCTCTGGTGAATACTGTAATTAAGAATGCCTTTCCGTTTGAAATTGGTATGAAAATTGTACTTTTGCTTCTCAAACGAAGTCTGTGCCACACTTACCCATGCGTTTGTGCCTTCAGGAAAGGAAAACAGCGTAGCACTGAACACGTGATGAATCAGGGAATGTTTGGGCTAAAATAATAGAAAATCTCACCTCAAACCACCAATGTAAAAAAAAAATAAAATTTAAATTTAAAACCCCCTACTGATGTGCATTTATTGTTCAAGCTAGGATGGACTTTGGGGTTGGCTAGATTCAACAACTCAACAGTGTCATCCGGGAGGCAGCTGCTTTTTATTCCCATGCTCTGCATCAACCTCATGATGAGACTGGCGGTTCTCACAATCAGAGGATGGCTGCCAGCCCCAATTAGTGCTACATGTCTTCTTGTCCACATATAGAAAAGAAAGGGAAAGAAACAAAAGGAAGCCTCTGGAAGCTCTCTCAGAGCAATGAGGCCATATACCCACAAGCTTCCAACAAACATCTTCTCAAATATCATTGACCTGATTAGGTTACATGCCCATCTCTGGCTGAAAGACCATGGTGGCTGAGGGGAGGGTGCTAATTGCTTAGGCTGACCTCGACTCCCCAACACTACCCCTTCTTTCCACTGCAAAAGATATAAAGAAATCACAAACAACCATCATTTTCAGATTTAGTGGGATTTTTGTGTATGAGATTGTGTGCCTTAATTAGAAAGTTATTTAGGAATTCATTACCAGCTGTGTATGTGGAGGTGGATGTAAGCGAAGTGTTGGTATAATAGTGATTGTTATAGCTTGTAATAAAGCAGTTAACTATAATTTCCATCACAACAGCTAAAAACTGGCACATACAGGCTGGATGAGGGACACTAGGGCTTTGATTATGAAACAAGATTAGTTCCTGGCTTCCTGAACCTCTCCCTCAGTGTCATCCATGTGTGGGCCTGAATCTGCAGTGACAGATTGTCAAGTTAAGAAGGGCAAGTTCCTCAGGTTCTCCCCCTAAATGAGAGCACAGTATTACTGAGAAGCAGTTCTGTCAAGAACACAAAGTCTTGTAGACCTATTTGTAAGGTATGAGCAAGGCAAGTGGAGAGAGTACTTGGGCATATTCCCAAGTGCATGACTCCTGCTGGAGGCCCTCACTGACACTTGGAACCTGCATTAGTTGGGACCTTGGAGAATGTGGACTGCAGGGGAGAATTAAAATTTAACTGTAGGTCCAGGAGTGGTAGCTCACGCCTGTAATCCCAGCACTGTAGGAGGCCAAGACGGGAAGATCGCTTGAGCCCAGGAGTTCAGTACCAGATGGCAACATAGTGAGACACCATCTCTACAAAAAAGAAAAAAATTAGGTGGGCATGGAGATCAAGAGGTTGAGGTTGCAGTGAGCTGTGATTGCACCACTGCACTCCAACCTGGGTGACAGAAGGAGATCCTGTCTCAATAAAATAAAATAAAAACATAATTTAAATGTAAACTGAAAAGATGACTTACTGTAGCCTATGGTAGAAAAGGTAGAATAGGCAGAGAACTTACTATGGCCACCAAGTTTTTAGGAGCTATACAGAGCAAGTCACATGAGTTAATACTATGACTGTCCCCACCCCTAGTGTTGTATCTAAATAGATTTTCATTTAAGTGTTTGAAATCTCATAAAAGCTCAGCCCTTATTAATAGGAGATGCTCACTGCAAATGAATGGTATCATATTACTAAGAGTGACAGAGGCTGGGCGCAGAGGCTCACGCCTGTAATATCAGCACTTTGGGAGGCCAAGGTGTGCAGATCACCTGAGGTTGGGAGTTCAAGACCAGCCTGACCAACTAAAAATACTAAAAAGACCAGCCTGTCTCTACTAAAAATACAAAATTAGCCGGGTGTGGTGGCACATGCCTGTAATCGCAGCTACTCAGGAGGCTGAGGCAGGAGAATCACTTGAACCCGGGAGGTGGAGGTTGCAGTGAGCTGAGATAGTGCCTGCCATTACACTCCAGCCTGAGCAACAAGAGTGAAACTCCATCTTAAAAAAAAAAAAAAAAACAGTGGCAGAAAAGTATTCTGTTCTACAAGTGAATGTTCTGATGAGATACTCAGTTTTTAAAAGAATGCAAAACAAAAAGAGTTTGGGGAGTAGTTACAAGGAATAGCCATCACCATGACCTACGTTCCCCTCTACCTTCCCTCACTACCCAGGTATATCTGTATGGCTTGGGGCTATAGGAATATAGAATATGTATTCTATAGTCATAAATGTATAAAGAATGTCTATGACCTGGGGCTCAAAATCCGTAAGAAAAGTTAAGATTAGTAGACATTTTTGGGGCAATTTAAAGGTTTGCTCTCTGCAGTTTACATCTACCAAAATAGTTAAAACTTATTGATATATAGCTATTAATATTGCAGATATTAAGACATCTCTAAATTGAACCTGGATAAATTTTAATTATTTTAAGACCAAAGACAGACATCAAGATCTTTGTTTAAGTGTATTTGGATATGAGTTTTTTTTAAAACAAACAAAGAAAACCATAAACCATTATGTTTACACTACATATAAAAGAGCTTGAACAGTACTATGTTGTATATAAGTCACTTTGACATACAGCTAATGAATACATGTAATCCACTAAAAGTGAATCACCGAAGTAGTTTTTTTATTTTGAATATAATTCTTGTTTCTATTTACTCAACATAGATTTTGCTATTCTGGAACACCCCTTTTGATTATTTGTTGGCAGAGTATTTGCTAAGCCAGGAAGGAACAAAAACGTCTAGCAGACTAATCTTCAGTCTGCTTTATTCTCTTATGCCTGGGATCTACTCTCAATCATATCTCCCCCAAAGCATGAATTATTGAAGAAAGACCTGTCTGAACTCCGTGTCACTCCTTCCCCTTTCTTCTTTGCTTTAGCATGTTGTATTTCAGAATGTTTTTAGTTTGTGACTTTGGAGATACCGAGGCAAATACCTGTTATTGAAACCAGATTGCCAGGATTTAGTGAACTGTCAAACCTGAGGTCAAGGGGAGCTGTGACTCCCAGGACAGCAGCAATTTAGTCAGCCCTTTTTTGCATATGAACCCTCTCTCTTCAACTCCTCTCACCTGATCAGACTGAGGACTCCTTTACTTATGCATGTGCCCAAAATTTCTGGGGATACAATCAGCATCCATCTTTCCCTGGGCTCTCACCTAATCCAGTTTACCATGGTGTGGTGGCAGTCGTAGTGTCCAAGGATCCTTGGCCTTGAGGTTTCAGTCAAGGTCCAGCTAATCAAGTGAAGCAAACATTTTTCATTTACCCTGTTCTCTGAGCTGCTGCTGGTACTGCTGCTTAAAAAAAAAAACATTGCCGTGCAATTTAAAAATGAAAAATGTTTCATCTCTCATGATCCCAATTTAAAATGGTTAGGAATGTGGGCCAAGAGTTTTCCCAGTGACTCTTGGATTTTTCCCAGTTGTCCTATCTCATTTGCCTGATGTTGGAAAGCAATCTAAGGGATGTCTTTATTATTCCTCCACCCCCACTGACTTGCTCCCACCCTGTTCACCTCTTTTCTTTTCCTTCTAAGATGGAAAGCTATACTCAGCCACAGTGACTGACTTCCTTGCCATTGACGCAGTCATTTACCGGAGTCTTGGAGAAAGCCCTACCCTGCGGACCGTCAAGCACGATTCGAAATGGTTGAAAGGTGAACAAACAATTAAAAGAAGGAGGGTCGGAGGGGAGGGGAATACATATCTTGTGGGAGATCTAGAGTCTGGGGGGACCAGACTGTAGCTTCATTTTAGTAATGACTTCTGACAGACAGAAACATGTAAATTGCATCTTTGTTTTCAACGGATTTATTTACCTCCCTTTTTTCCTTCCCCTGAGTTTCTGGAGTATTAACAAAACTACCAATGCCACAACAATAGAATACATTACATTCATCTTTTCTTGCTTCAAGCTCTCATTTCTGAGCCCTGCATGAAAGGAACTGAACAATGCATTCATGGAAGGGGACAGGGGCGTGGAGGTGGTGGGGAAGAGGAGAAAAGCTATTCACAGCCCTGTATGAGTCAGGGTGACAAGGCAATGTATACAAAATCTTCTCTGTAATAGGGGCATTCCATTGTGGAAAATAAAATTACAGAGATATGCAAAATTCGATAATTCTTCATTGTTGATTGCAAAGCTTCTGAAAGATATAATGTGTAAGTGTGAATGCCTTGTGAAATCACCAGTGCTTGCATGTGTGAAGTCATTAGAAATGGTTAGTGTTAACCAAATGTCTAATGGCCCTACACTTTTAATTAATAACATGTCTTTGGCTACACTTGATTGAAATTCTGTTAACTCTGTATGACATGTTCCCAATTAAAGTGCCTATTTGTCTACAGAACCATACTTTGTTCAAGCTGTGGATTACGGAGATTATATCTACTTCTTCTTCAGGGAAATAGCAGTGGAGTATAACACCATGGGAAAGGTAAGAGGGGATGCTTTCCCTGGCTCACTTTGTAACATTTTCAGAAACCCACACCTTTGGACAAATGTTGTTATCAATGATCTTGAAATGAGAACCATAAATCTAGTAACAGTCTTGGAAGCCCTATCTGCTTTTGCAGAACAGTAGCAAATCACAGGAAATTTCTTAAGTATTTCTATTGAAAATTTATGTTTGGTTGGTTTCATGCTGAGATTCAAGTATCTTTTTTTTTCTTTTTGAGACGGAGTCTTGCTCAGTTGCCCAGGCAGGATTGCAGTGGTGCGATCTCGGCTCACTGCAACCTCTGCCTCCCTGGTTCAAGTGATTCTCCTGCCTCAGCCTCCTAAGTAGCTGGGATTACAGGCATGCGCCACCGTGCCCCACTCATTTTTTTGTGTGTTTAGTAGAGACAGGATTTCGCTGTGTTGGCAGGGTGGTCTTGAACCCCTGACCTCAAGTAATTCACCCGCTTCAGCCTCCCAAAATGCTGGGATTACAGGCATGAGCCTCCACACCTGGCCCAAGATTCAAGTGTCTTGAGATGTGATTTCCAGGTATACTCAACAGTTTTTTTTTTTCTTCTTCTTCCTAATTGAGTGGCTCCACAGAGACCGTAACTATCTGGTATCTTTAATCAAATTGAGTCTTGATTTTTGTCTTTATTGCAAAAAGCAATACAACATTTAGGGGATATCCATTTTAGTTCTTTTTACCAGAGAGTAGATCAAGGTCCCTAAGTTGAAGCGTAACATAGAATGCCAGGGTGGCTTGCACAGATTCAGGGCCCAGAGGCAGCTAGTGAGGATGGCAGAGATGGTGCATACAAAGTGTGCTTTTGTTTGAGGAAATAAAAAGCTAAGCAGTCTGTATGGAGATGAGTTTATGTGGCTGGGAGCTGATTCCCTGAAGGATTTATGGCTCTGTATTAAATGCCACAGCCTTATCTTTTAAAACATGCTGCTCCAATGCTGAGTTTTCCTCTTTTTTTCTTTTCTTTTCTTTTTTTTTTTTTTCTACTGATTTTAGAAACAGTATTAAATTAAGCACCTTGTTATTTTGTTTCTGCTTTCAAGGGATGGAAATTCTACTAAGATCTTCTTGCAGAATGAATGCATTTCATTTTCCCTATGTGTTTTCCCTCTGCAGGTAGTTTTCCCAAGAGTGGCTCAGGTTTGTAAGAATGATATGGGAGGATCTCAAAGAGTCCTGGAGAAACAGTGGACATCGTTCCTGAAAGCGCGCCTGAACTGCTCAGTTCCCGGAGACTCTCATTTTTATTTCAACATTCTCCAGGCAGTTACAGATGTGATTCGTATCAATGGGCGTGATGTTGTCCTGGCAACCTTTTCTACACCTTATAACAGGTAATCATGCCCTAGCTGTGTTGACCTCATCAATTCTTCCTGGCTTCCTTCTCCCGGGGGGTTCTCTTCTAATAAACAATATTTGCAACTGAATGAAAATTGCATTCACTGTGTGTAGCTAAGAAGCACTTAACACTTAGCTTTCATCAACAAATTAATAGTAGTTTATAAGCATTATTAAGTTAGGTTTTAGGGGAAGTCATTAGATAAATTATAACAATATCTTCTATTTATATAAGCCTGTTACATAAACACTTTTTATGTGTTATTTGTAAATCCTTCTAGTAATCCTAGAAACTAGATAATATTGTCCTCTTTTTCCACTTAAGGAATCTGAGCTCAACATATTATACTACCTGGTCCAAGTAGTCAGTAGATGGAAGAGGCAGCGTTGGAACTCAAGAATGTTCCTCCTGTCTCTTCTAGGTCATCTAATAATTTGCAGTATTTGACTTTTAATATTCTCATGACTGGATCAGTACCTTTTGAAGTTAAAACATTGGAAATATATTAAAATGCTACAGGGTAAAATCTAGGATTCAAGTGAGTTATAAAGGACTTTGGTTATTATCCTGTCCAACAAAGTCACCCTTAGGCAAGCTCACTCAATAAGTTGGGTCACAACCCAGACCCCAACCACAGCACCGGAATCTGACTCTGGAGGGTCCTAGTGATAATTTATAAATCATCAAACATTGTACCTACAAATTATGAGTGTCAGCCTAGTCACTCCTATTTTTGTATTTAGTTAAGACTAAGACTTTGGGCAACTAAATGAGGCACTAATAATTATTCCTAGAGCAGTGAAAATGTGTACAGAACAGAAGGAAGATAAGCATTAGTGTTTTTCCTTAGTACTCATCTCTCTGTTAAGCCAATGAGATTTCAGAATCCTAGTACTATTGTGTGAAAATGATCCTAACTGTGTGCATGGTTGTGAAATCTAAATTCATGTGGTGTGTTCTCATTTCTGTGCAGAATTTTGGGTGTTCTGTATTGAGTATCTTCCTCTAGTAATACACTATTTCGCTTTGAATTAAACTTTTTACAAAGACTTTTAAGAACATGATGAGTGCCTAAATAACAGACACACAAATGATAAAACTAGAGGATAACATCTAGAAAGAAATGCTTAAGAACTGAGTAGAGCCCGGAACAGACCAAACTTCATGAAGGATGAAATCATGTTCCTCAATTATACAGCGGATGAGAGTCAAGCTCCCCACTGAAAATAATACGAAAATATGAACCCATATTGCACCAAGAAGTATTCAGTTCGATTTAAGTAAGCTTTAAACATCTGTAGGGATTTTCAGACTTGCGGATAACAATGATATTTAAAAATTCAGGCTTCTGTTGCTCATACATCAGAAGCTGTCTCTCTAGGATTTGGTAAACGTATACTGTCTTGGCACATGGAAATGCAGGGACTAGTGGAATCTAAGAGCAGTTCTAGTTTTCTAGTTTCTATTTTGTTTTGCCTTGTTTTTTAAGGGTGTGGGTTACTTTGTGATTACAATATAGTAGTAAGCCCTTAAATATTATAGATAACTCCATTTATAGTATTTTCTTAAAAGACCCTAAGAAGTATCCACTTAGTGCATGCTTATGCAGTCTCGGAAATCATACTTGTTTGATAATCTAACATCCACGTAAAAATATGCATACCCATTGTCATCTATAAATTATAGTCCCTCTGTTTTCACTTTCTCTGGTTTCATCCCTCTCTACTTCATGCTTTATACATGCACACTTGGTCATATCAAATTGTTTCAAATCCATTATTTGCCCTGAGGATAAAGCCCTTGCTCTTTGACATAACACGCAATCCCCCACAGGGTCTGACCCCATTTCCTCCTCTAGTTCATCCCCTCCCATCCTCTGCTATGCAGCCTGTGCCATGGGCTGATCGGAGCAAAGATCTGCTCCTTGAATGTGCCATGCTGTGCTCACTCTTTGCTTTTTGCAAGATCTGCCCACCTGACCAACATCTGCCCACTGAAACCCTGCAGATGCTTCAAATGTCAGCTAGTCACCTCATGTTGTTGTTGTGATTTTTGTTATTATTCTTTTTTTAATTTTTTCCTGAGATGGAGTCTCGCTCTGTCACCCAGGCTGGAGTGCACTGAGCCATCCCTGCTCACTGCAACCTCCACCTCCTGGACTCAAGCAATTCTCCTTATTTTTGTCATTATTCTTATACTTGCCTCCACACTGAACTGTGAGCCAACTGAAGGAAAGACCATATGTTGTTTGTGGAGCACTTACTGCCTTAAGTAGGGGTTCCATAAATATATGTTGAATGAATGGAAAATGGGAAGAAAGGAATGAAGGCAAATTGAAAGGAATGAAAGGAAGGAAGGAGAGCGGAATGTAAGGAAGGAAGAAAAAAGGATTTTACAACTGATTCTAACCTCGGGAAGACTACGAAACCCTAGGATATTTTTAGTTATTATGAGATGCATCATAAAATATTTCAAACAGCATTTATCCTATTTTTCTTAATATGTAGGGCAAATACTATATGTAATTGTGTTACTTTCAGAAAAGGAATATGTGACGAGAGTCTTACAGAACTAAATAAATAATGCAAAGGTTCTGAAATTCCAAAACAAATGAGAATCACTGTCTTTTTTTTTTTTTTTTTTTTTTTTCCTTGAGACAGAGTCTCACTCTGTCGCCCAGGCTGGAGTACAGTGGCTCAGTCTCGGCTCACCGCAACCTCCGCTCCCAGGTTCGAGCAATTCTCATGCCTTAGCCTCCCGAGTAGCTGGGATTACAGGCGCCCGCCACCAGTCCTGGCTAATTTTTGTATTTTTAGTAAAGATGAGGTTTCACTATGTCGGCCACTCTGGTCTTGAACTCCTGATCTCAAGTTATCCACCCACCTCGGCCTCCCAAAGTGCTGGGATTATAGGCGTGAGCCACTGCGCCCGCCCTATCACTGTCTTATACACTTAGTTCTGTGAACAACATATATATGTGTATACATTTATATGTATTTAAAATTTATTTTGCCACTTTATTTTAAATAAGCATTTTAAGCTTCTCCCTATTTCTTGCTTTATTTAAGCAATTATTATTAAGCAATTATTCAATAATTTTCTTATGAAATTAAAGATGGAATAAATTATCCTAATCATTTATGAAGTTATTTTTATATCTGTTCAACATTTGCAAAATTCAAGACCAAATCATTCTCTGTGGATGATATTCCCTGCCCTGGATGGTGTTCCCGCACTGCAGGGCACCCATGTCTCCTGTCCTGGGCGCTCTGGCCATGTAATGACCCACTATCTCAAAGCCTGATTAAAACTCTTGGCCAGCTGGTGCCTGTAATTTATTTGATCAAAATCATGGAGCAACTCTAGTCAAAAACAAATGTGGGTCCAAATGTAAACAGTGTACCCAGATGAATGAATAATTCATTCCTTCCCATCATTGATTAAAAAAAGAAGCGTAAGTCCTTCCAGGGGTGCCAGGCAAGGATATAATTATAGGTGGAGCTGAGGGCCATTTTTATTATTTAGCACTTTATAAAGTACTTTATTTGCAAAGTGATGGCATTTTAGAGACTTAAATTGTGTAGTCTTATGTAAGTAATCAGGAAGGTAAAAATTTAAATGTACAGAGACTAACATAAAATGTGTGTGGGTTTCCCCACAAACATATTCTCACACCCTGAGTTCTTGGCTTGAAAAACCAAATACAAAGAAGCAATATGTGGACATTGGGAGGGCATTTTTGTTTCAAATTTTCACCAATATTAGTGATACAGAATGCTCTCCAGAAACTTCAGAGAGGTCATTGATAATTAGTATTAGGGAATTCAGGAAACTTCCATCACTAGCTCAACAATTCTTCCTTTATAAACAAAAGCAGTTCAAGAGGCAATGTAGACACGAAGGGTTTTTTTTCCTCTCTGTGAGCTTGCTACAACTAGCACATTCTTTAAGGCAACTGATGCAAATCTGATTGAGAGAAATGTTTTCTTTGTGTACTAAGATCCCTTACATTTATAGTTGTCCAATGTATGAACTTTAAATTTCACTTGCTGTACGAGGAAAGTTTCTCTGGAGTATGTTCCAAACTACATGCATAACCAGTGCGTGAGTAACACTTGATGTGAAATGTCATGTTGTAGCATCCCTGGGTCTGCAGTCTGTGCCTATGACATGCTTGACATTGCCAGTGTTTTTACTGGGAGATTCAAGGAACAGAAGTCTCCCGATTCCACCTGGACACCAGTTCCTGATGAACGAGTTCCTAAGCCCAGGTATGTGCAAATATTCATATGGCTATTTTAAACTTTAGAAATGGCAAAGCTTGCACCTCTGATAATGAACATCCTATGAACTGCACACTAGTGCCTTCCACGCCAGCCAAGCAGATTGCCTTCATCTCATTAACCAAAACCCAAAGTTACCTTCTCATATAGTCAAACCAATGTTCCTCTAGTCTTCTGCTTTAACCTTCAGATATTTATTTATCCAATGTAATACTACAATGGTGGAAACCATCTGAGGCCTTACTGGCTTATAGTTGGGAAAACTGAGGCCCAGAGAGGTAAAGGGTATTGCACAAGTTCAATAGCAGGGGGAATGATTTCCACTGCTTCTTTATGCTTCCGTTCAATTTTATAGAGACCCATGTCTTCAAACCCAAATAAAATATGAAACGTAAATAGTGTTTTCTGGATTTTGTGGCCAAGCTGGATCAGAGTTGAGTCTAGGACTCCAGACCGAGTGTGAGAAGAATACAGTGGGTAGGGTGGACCATTAAGATGTCTCTGGTCTGCCAGATTCTTGTCTGTTTTGGGTCCAAATACAGTGCAGTGTCCTCCTCCCCAGATCATGCCTTACAATTGCTTTCATGAGATACTATGGTCCAGAGGCAACCCAGAGACCTCTCAGTCCTATGTAGTCGCTTCCTAAACAGGCTAATTCATCCTAACTGGGACAGGAGGGAAGTCCCCCCTAAGCCCTTTGCCTGCCTTTCTTTGTGGCACACACTCACACCTCCATCGCAGCATTTGCACTCCAGGTTCCATAGAAACAACCATGGTGTCTGTCTTCCCCCGGAGTTGTGTGCCTCTGGAAGGAAGCCCAAGATCTTACTAATTTTTTGTTTTTCAACTCTCTTCCGCAACCTCCAGTCCTCCCCACAATGTACCTGGCCAAGTACACTTACATGAACTAACTTAGGTAATATAAACCAATTATACCCAGAGGAGAAACTTAGTGGTTCATCCATCTTCATTACCTGAATTATCTAGCATGTTCATACTCTGTTACTTACGGATAGCAAACTAGGTGTGAAAAGCACACCCCAGCAACCTCAGACAGATAGTCTTAAATCATTGCCTGGGATTGTTAACTACCTTCTAGATAAGCAGGAAGGGGAGTTAAGCCTGAGGGTTTGGGTTTCAGAAAGTTCTTATGTAATACCCCTTGGTGTGTAAAGATGGTATCACTCAACCAATACCAGCACATATACTTTAAGTGATTTTCTACTAATGGCAGTGAGTTTGCCCACATACTTCCACATGCCTGCCTCGTCCTTCTTGCAGCAGTCAGGATGCTCCCAGGACGCTGCCTTGGGACAGTGTGGGCATAGGAGTGGTTTATGCTGGTGTCGTGAGGGTCCAGTCTCCTCTCCTGCACCACCCAGGCAAACCAGGTGTCTGGACCAGATGGGCTTCATTGTCTCCCTAATCTGATCTTGCTGGGATAACCCTTGACTCCTGAAACCATAGAATTTCTTGTAGTAGCAAATTTTTATGGTCGTCATTCAATGACAAGAAAATGACCTTTCAGGAAAGAATCTGATATAATTGGCTTTTTATACCTGCCAAAATGAAACAAAAATAAAAACAACAATAAGAAACAAAACCCAAATGTTCTCTGAGGGAGCCCCAGGTAATGAAACATGATTACATGGAGTCTTGCTGGCACGTACCCTGTTGGCTTTTGGAGAGTCTTTGCTTTCTACACTTGTGAAAACGTCAACCTAATTCTCTCCCTCTATAGAGTAAATGCATGAGGAATCTCTAGCAGGCCTTTTTGGATAAGTAAAACCATCCCCGAGATACGTGCAAACCACACTCACTCACTTGTTTCAAGCTCCATCACTGTTTACTGAAGTTTGTTTGTGCTTCTGGGAGGAAGCCAGCCTGCCCCCAGCCGAGGCTGAACTGTGCTGGCTGAGGCTCCTCTATGAAATGAGGAGGCGGCTCAGAGGAAATCTCAGCACATTGTGCTTGGTGGCATTCTGCATTGTTCAACTTCCTCCTCTCAGGCTGCAGTACATTCTTCTCCATTCCAGATGCTTAGAGAAGCAGTTCATTCAAAGAATTTGCCATAAGGCACAAAATGAGCTCCCTCCTTCTTCACCCTTTGCTTCATTTTAGGCCAGGTTGCTGTGCTGGCTCATCCTCCTTAGAAAGATATGCAACCTCCAATGAGTTTCCTGATGACACCCTGAACTTCATCAAGACGCACCCGCTCATGGATGAGGCAGTGCCCTCCATCTTCAACAGGCCATGGTTCCTGAGAACAATGGTCAGGTGGGTGTCAAGCAAACCGTGTCCTGATGAATTTCCTAACTTCATCTCATGCTCGGAGAACCGATCGGTGCATCATGCTTCGAAATGCCACAAACATCTTCTGCTATCCTGGGCATTCATTCAGCTGTGGAATGCTGGCCGGTTGGTTGGATGCCACTATCCCCCCATACACACATTCCCAGGGAGAAGAGTTCCAATATTTTCAGGCTAGTTGGACACACGCCAGCAATTAGAGGAAGGAAATACCTTTCCTTCTGGATTAGCCCATTGATCCAATCTGTGCAAAAATAGAGGAGCAGTGAAGGAGAACCAGTGAATGGATGTGGATACCTGATTGGTTGGAAATGATTACAAAACTTGCAGTAGATTCCACCTGAGCATGGCTCATGGATTGTTCACTGTCACACAGAGCACAGACACCACATTCGCCAGTGTGAAGGATTCCTAGTTTAGTATTCTTTTTCTGAACTGGTGGCCAACAGCGAAGGGACAGCCAATTAGAGGTCTGTGATTGCATTAAAAAGACTCTTCCTTGTATTTATTCAGAGCTTATTTCCAAACAGTTCGACAGGCTTTCCCAAGTACCATCCCACTGTGGTAGTCATCAAACAAAATGTTAATTGACTTTACCACTATTTTTATACTCTGACTTTATTAAAATATATTAAAGCACTGTAATAGCTCTGGCACATAAAATGGAAACCATGGTATATAACTTGCAGGAGGGTCTGTTTTCTGGTTCCAGCTATGGTGCTTAGGACAACTGGGTCCCCATAGAATGCCGAATGTCCAAGAGATTTCAGAGAAAGTAAACTGCTGGTAGGACTTATCCTAGGTATGCCCTTCACCTTCAGCTTTAAATGGATACTGTTTGGCTTGCAGGTCCCTGCAGTTTCTAGCAGTGCCATTAGCACTCTGCCTCTTCATCCTTGAGGAGTCTCCCAGCCCCTTGACATACAACTGGAAAGGTTTCCAATCAGACATGTTGTTGATGGAGGCTTTGTACCTCAGAGGAGGAGTATGGAGAAATGGTAGTCATTGCTTTTCAATGTTAAATTAAAAGTTAAATGAATTTCTTATTACTTCTTACCTTCATCATAGGAGACATTAGTCTTTCCTTGTTGTTCACGGAAGGGATTATTGCTAAGTGGTTTCAGGTGGTTTTGGCTATGTATTATGGGACTTGGCCCACAAACACACACACACACACACACATCCACACCTCCTTCCTCCCCTTTGGAGCCACACTAATGCTCTGCAAATGGAAATAAAGGGCCAGAACCACTTGAGAACATTATTTATACGCATACATTTTTCTTGAGGTTGTTACTAGAAAGCTATGGCACGGCTGTTTGAAGTGGAACAGGGAACACTTTAATGACAGACTAACAAAGAGATAAAAAATGTGTTCCTGTCATTTTAGATACCGCCTGACCAAAATTGCAGTGGACACGGCTGCTGGGCCGTATCAGAATCACACTGTGGTTTTTCTGGGATCAGAGAAGGGAATCATCTTGAAGTTTTTGGCCAGGATAGGAAACAGTGGTTTTCTAAATGACAGCCTTTTCCTGGAGGAGATGAGCGTTTACAACCCTGAAAAGTAAGTAGAATATTTGGTTCTTTCTTAGTAATTATCTGTTATGCTATTATGGTCCCTTTCATTCAGAGAAAATCATGGCCGACTTAGGTTTTATGCATTTTTAGGTGACTTTTTAATGCGTTTGTAAAAATTTTTTAACATCTAAAAAGCGTTATTTTCTCCTTGCCAATGTGTGTGTGTGTGTTTATATAGATACATACATATTGTGTGTCTACATGTGTGCATGAGTATAAGGATTTGTTTGTTTCACTGCCAATTAGATCAGATTAAGAGATTGCCTTGTGGGCTGGGAAGTGGGATGTGAGGGTGGTGCCGAGAAAAAGAGAAGAGTCTATTAATGATATTATCTTGCCTGATGAAATTAGATGCAGCTATGATGGAGTCGAAGACAAAAGGATCATGGGCATGCAGCTGGACAGAGCAAGCAGCTCTCTGTATGTTGCATTCTCTACCTGTGTGATAAAAGTTCCCCTTGGCCGGTGTGAACGACATGGGAAGTGTAAAAAGTATGTATTTTGCCTCGCTGACAATTAGAAAGTCCGTGGTGGCTAGGAAGCAGTCCTAGGTAGCTCATGGTCATCCTCTTCCTGCAGAACCTGTATTGCCTCCAGAGACCCGTATTGTGGGTGGATAAAGGAAGGTGGTGCCTGCACCCATTTATCACCCAACAGCAGGTAAGGAGCCTGAGGAGTGGGAGAGGGTACAGTGGCTTCCAGCCAAGGTGTATTCTAGATGTAAGATTTGCTCTGCTCACACACTCCACCACACAGCTTTCTGTGCACAAACACCAGCAACGGGACTGTCAGCCTTTCTCCTTCCCTTTCCCATTTCATGGAGCCTCACCACATCACATGTGGCAGATTTCCAATTGATTAATCATCCTCGGACTGATTAAAAACACAGAATGGAAACACAGTGGGCTTCAATGTATTCCCTAGAGAGAGAGACAAGAAAGTGCCTGGCTTGATCATCATGGTGGGAGAAAAGCAGAGAAAAGGAGCAATAGGATACCAATTAGATTAGTGAGTGGTTTGTTTAGCCATAGCAAAACTGGCTCTTGTAATTGACTGTGCAGGGCTGAGAAGAAATTGCAGAACATTTGTTAAGCAATGCAATTGTACTGCAAGCATGGTGTATACATCCAATAAACCTTCTCCTGCGCTGAAGAACGGTTGACCCTGTTACTCTTTAGGCAGTCAATCAATTCTTGGCAGTTCTCCAACAGATCAGCTAGATGAGGCCAGTCCACCATGCCTGTGATTTTGGTGTTTAAAATTGTTACCTTGGCTTTAAATGCTTAGATGGCATTGGCTAAGAGGTTTCTTTTTATGCTTTTACTTCAGTGGATGTGAAATCCAAAATACATTTGCAAAAGTATTCAATGTTTATCTTTGATGGGTTGTGGCAAGCAATTTAGGAAGTCAGACAGCACAGATCTTCCTTCAACACAGCCATTTCTGCAACCTCCCCAGATCCAAAGGGGGAACAGAACCATCTTTACATCACTCTGTGCCTCCTTTCCTATTTCAGAATAGCTAAACAAACAGACCAAGGGCGTATCTGATGACCACCACCTGCATAATTTGAGGACAAGTATTCTCATAAACAGAGCTGATGATAACTATAAAATCTGACCTGGAAATTTGACTAATGCAAAAGTCTGAGTCACTGTATATTATTAGAACAGCTTTGCAAGTAGCATTATTGACATGGTGTAATATTAGAGGTTTGTCCCTTTTCATTGGACCCCTCAAAGTGGAGGAGAAAGGATCACCAAGCATGGAGAGGGGAGCTATGAAATGACCTATGTCCTTTCTGTGTTCAACATGTGACCAAAGGCTATAAGACTGATATTTTAAAAATTATTTTTAAGTCAATATAAGAACTCCAAAATAGTTTCCTTAAGGTGTGCATTCATATTTCAATGATGCTGGCATTGCTCAAAACATGGGGCGTGCCCTTTGGAGAGTGGGCCCCAGGGCATCGTGAATATTGGCTGTCATGACCACTAGAAATCTTCATCTTTTGAGGGATTTGATTTTTAATGTGGCAAAAAAGATTAGAAACAAAACATGGTGGATTATTAGATCAAGCTGTGACTTTCAAAATAGTTTTCCTATATGGCTCGTAAATAAGCTCTGAAAGCAGTTGCAAAATAAGAGTTTCAATTATATTATGGGAATATGTACAAAGTGCCCCCAAAGGAAGGTGACTCTGGTGTGCTTATTTTAAAAATCAAAATAGCTTTTATTAAAATTGGTTTTCTTAATGTCATGTCGCTTGTACAGCCCAGTGGTGACCTAGTAGACTTGGAAGAAACATGAGCCTGTCAAAGAGAATGAGAGTAATACTCCCAATGACTGGGGCAGGGCTAGGGGTAAACAAATAGCCAGGTGGTCTCCACAAAATGCACCACCAGCTCCTGTCTCCTCTGTAGCCACTTGGACCTTTGAACACTTTTGGCTAGATAAATGTCTAGGCAAAAAAACCTTGCCTAGGAAGGCAAGGGTAGGAGTGAAAGAGTAGAGAGAAAAAGACTTTTCTTTTTAATTTATAGACTTCTATATTGTTTCTATGAGGAGTGTATTTTAACATCTAAACTTCTTAAATGTTTAAGAAATGCTCAGAGAATTAAAGAAGGATATAAATAATCTGCAAGCTTATTATCTCCCTGAATAATATCTGAATTAACTGCTTAAACCATGGCTTCTCTTTGAAGAGTCACCTAAGACTTTCTATAACTTCAGAGATGTAAACTTCAGAGATAAATTTTCAAGCTGTTAACTATTTATTTTTTGCACCTACCACTCATCAAACTATGTTACTGTCTTTAGTGAAACTTAAGACTCATTTCTGAAGACTCACATTATTGTATTCGTTTCTGTCTCTCTTTCCCTTCCTTTTGTAAAAGACTGACTTTTGAGCAGGACATAGAGCGTGGCAATACAGATGGTCTGGGGGACTGTCACAGTAAGTACAGTCTTTTATCCATTTTTATCTTTGGGCAAAGATGCTTTCAGTGAACGGCCTAGATACATCAGCTCACATGTGGATCTGAGTGTAGCAGACACTAAAGCATACATAAATGACAGAAATCATCTTCTAAATATCAAATAAAGAAAGCACTCTGTTCTAAAGCCAGTGTTGTCAATGTTGTCACTATAAATGCTGGCACCTATTTCATTAATTCTAATGCAGGGGAACAAATTCACTCTAGAGGATATTAATTGTAGCAAAGCAGTAAGTTAAATCAGCATTTCCATTACAAAATGACAGTTTTGCTGTTTTTAAAAATGTGCTTTTATACTGTCATTTTTAGCCAAATAATAAAAAGATTGATCATTGTACTCTAGCTTTTTAATTGAGTGGGCCTGCTTTATTCTTGAACATATCGACTATCAAAAGTAATTATGTTTTTAAATTAGATTTGTGTCCGT
Organism: Rhinopithecus roxellana; assembly: GCF_007565055.1. Classification (NCBI taxonomy): domain Eukaryota; kingdom Metazoa; phylum Chordata; class Mammalia; order Primates; family Cercopithecidae; genus Rhinopithecus; species Rhinopithecus roxellana. Next base: position 109,661,169 of record NC_044551.1, read on the forward strand.
TGCCATATATGACAGGAAAAAAATTTCAGAAATAACCCACAAGTACAAGGCAATTCAAAATAACCTTTTTATAGGAATTGGCCTACTATGTAAATCTCAGAGTTCATTATTAACTGGTAACATTTTAGTTAGAACTTTATGTAAAGGATCTGGCTCAAATTTCTGCCCAGTTGTCATGTGACCTGATTAATATCAATATTCTCCTGAAAATGCTTTATTGATGCTAATTTAAAGAATAATACCATACTCTTGGAAAATATGTTTAGTTTGTGCTGTTTCAAATGTTACATATGCTGAATTTCAAGAAGCTTGCATTCAAAATGGCAGCAAATAATAGCTCCCAAGGGAATGAAGTTATATTATCCTGATATTTGATTCTATAATGAAAATCATGGATATAATTCTAATCTTTCAGTCATGAGTACTGAAATTTCAGACTCTAACGTGTCATTCAACTTTCTACCTTACCTTTTTTAGAGATTAGTTATAATGAAATAAAGAGGGCTAAAGGCAGCCTTATCTCCAAATCTTTGCCATATACATTTTTTTCATTTACAAATATTATATATTGGCAAAAAATTCTTATTTATTATGTCTTTTCACACAAAATTGATGAGTTAATAAATAAGCATAGGAGAAGTGTCATCACCAAAAGATGTATGTTACGTGTGTGCATTCATCTGTATCAGGGAAATAGCTTGATGTTTGATCAGTTGACCTTAATCATCTTGGTGCATTATAGCTTTATTTGCAAGGAAACAGGTTTAAGATGTGTGTGTGTGCATGTGTGTGTGTGTGTGTGTGTGTGTGTGTTTTAACAGCTTAGTTAACTGATGTTAATGAGCCATTTTCATCATATTTATATTACTTGTGATAGTGGTGTCTGTAGAAAAATAGGGGTGTAGATTTGGATCAAATCAGAAAATACGTGAAACATGTAAAAATGGTTATTACTGTGTCTATAAAATGCCCACTACACCAGTAGGCTCACACCCTTATCTGCGTTCTCAGGCAGAAGAACCTGAGGAAACCTCTGTATGTAGCATAGGAGAGGCTCTCAGGTCCCAACCCCGTGATTTATTCTTTATTTCCAGAGTAATCTTAGTGGCAAGCCCCTGGATCTGCCTTCGTGCTTTGTAGTGTGTCCTTGACCTTTAACCTCACTCTTGCTGAGGCACATAGGGTGCTTGCTCAGGGCAGGAGTCAGGCTGCCCCTCTGCCTCCCTGCCTTTCCTCATGGCTTCTCCTCTCCCCATGTTCCTGCTGGAGCATGAACTACCTCTATTAGACAGACCTATCCCCACACAGGTATTCAGGGAGGGTTTCTCTAACTGGTGCAGTCATGATAACTGGTACACAATTAGCAGGATGTTAAAGGGAAATGAGGAAATCACAAATAGCCAGTGTTAGAGGCTGAGTGAACCAGAGATCTGACCCCAACACACAGCACACACGCAGATATGTTGCCTAATATGTGTAAGGGTTTGTTTTTTAACTTCCAAACTAAAACTCCTGATGATTTCAAAGCACTGTAACACTGGACAGTTTCTCACAGCATGGTTGTGAGGATGAAGTAAAAAGAGAATGTAAAGAAAAAATGTTTTCTTTGTAAGTGTAATCCAGGTATCACTTATGCACATGCATGTCCCTCTGTATAAAGAAGGGTTTAAACTCTCGAAGTCACCTATAATTGCGGTTACCATTTCGTTTGCCAACTCTTGCATTTTCTCTGCCTCTTGGCAAAGGCAGTGACTTGGAGGAAATTCACTTGGTGGAAGAGATATGGAGGTGTGAAATTGGACTGAGTATAAAGCATTTCACATTACACGCAGGAATTAAAAAGCACTTACTTAGTATCAGGGACCATACGTACGTCGGCATAGTTCTGTGTTAGCTCATTCCCACTTATGTAAGTCGCACTAAGCAGAGTGTAAAACATTAAGTAACCTTTTCCTCCCTTTTGTCTTTCAGATTCCTTTGTGGCATTGAATGGTAAGGAAGATATTACTCTCATAATTTCACACTGGTGGAAACCTATCTGAGAATTTCTATTTCATTAATCCCCTTGAGTATGTTCAAATCTTAAGAATCTTAAGTTTCTTTTTAATTAATTTTTTATCCTCATTGTCTTTTTATAGACATTTCAACTCCTCTACCAGATCATGAAATGTCTTACAACACAGTGTATGGTCAGTTTACGGATTTTTTTTTTTTTTAATTCGTTAAGTCATTCATCTGGCAGTAGTTTATAGTTTTCATTCCTAAACATCATGGACCAGATTCTTTGTTACTTAAGGGCTCCAATTCACTAAAATTATTTATCAATTTCACCATCCTTCAAAAATCACTCTGCCTATGTGAGACAATTGATGTGGGAGACTGAGTCCTAAATTTTTAATCCAGGGAACATGAAATATGCCAACCTTAGGGAATTTGATGAATACATTTAATGAGTTCTTGAGGGAGAAGAAATTGCTTTCGAACATAAGTATATCCAAGACAAAGGAACAGTGCTGATAACTAATGGACTATAGCTCCTCAGCTGATACAGTGCACCATCCCCCAAAATGCTGGCATTCAAGACAATACCCTCTGCTGGCGAAAATCTATACAGGACACACATGTCAGGCTCTTATTAGACAAAACTTTCCAATATGGTATGAAATTGGCCCCTGAAATTTAAGCTCAAAAAGAGTATGAATATTTAGACATGTTTTCAGTGCGATTTCTTCAGAATGTAGACAAGGAAGAGTGACGCAGTGGAAATGATGTGCAAACAGGATTTATCTCATTGTTCTTGGTCTGAAATATACAATCACTATATTAAACAAAGCTATTAAGCCCATAAACAGAATATTCTGAACTCTTCATGTAAGAAGTTGAAATGTAGCTGTTCCATTTACATTTCTCAAGGTACCCCCAAATATTTATTAGGGTAAACTATCCATGTGTTTTTTTTAAAAAAATATGGTATGAAAAACATGTGTGTGATGGCAGATTTAAGCCTCTGCATTATAATGGAAGCTGAGAGTTTCATGTATACACAGCCATTTTATAGTTTGTGTGTTTAAGATAAATAATCAAGCAACAGATCCAGGACAGTCTTTAAGTACAGAAGTAGGTAAATAAGGGAGGGAGAAAAATACATTTTAAAAAAGGGAAAAGAAAAGAAAGGGGAAGGAAAAGAAAGCAATGCTGATTTATGATCCAAAAAAATAGTTCATGATGGCTACAAATGTGTTTAATAGCTCTTTGTAAACTCTCACTGCCTGTGTCAAATTAGCATACATAAAAAGCCTTTTTGAATATCTTAAAAGACTGGCTTATACCCTGGAACTGTTTAGGTATGGAAAACATTGCCTGGTTTCTCCTGACTGGTCCCCTTGTGAAGTAAGGCATTGTGGAGTAGATGAGCCCACAGAATTCATCCACCTTTAATGTTCCCTCATCTATGACTGAAACCAGAATATTGAACACCAAAGACTAGAAGAAAAATTGCTCAGGAGGCAAATGTCGTCTAGCTTAGGCTGCCTTGAGAAAAAAAACTGCACTTCGTATCTGCTCTTTTCCAACATGATACTTTGCGATCATTTCCTATAATTGAATAGTCTTTATCAGATATTGAGACATTAAGATCTTGAAACAAATTGAACCAGCAACCTGCACAGCATTCATCAGTCATACTAAGACCAATTTTAACTCCCAGGTAATTTCTTAAATAGATAGAATAATTAAACTATGGGATACTCTTATGAGCAAAAATCACTCCCAAGCTATGTTCTCTCTTATTTCCTTTACAAAAGGAAAGGTACTGATTAATGCTTCCGTATTAACACTTTAAGGGATGATGCTCATTCATTTGCAGGTCTTGGGGGAGGCAACTAAAGAAGAGCTGGAATTTTCCTTTCAGCTAATGATCCTATCCATTTCAGGCTAAATCTATTCAGTGTGAAGCAGTTCGATGATTAATTGACCATCAAAATGACGACTGGTTCAGACAGTACTTACAAAAATATTGGCAATTTTAAAAAATAAACCATTGTAAGGGATGCTAATTTTGGAATTAATAAACCCAGAATAGATTTCACTAATTCATTCAGCAAAAACTTGTTGAGTGGCTACTGTGTCCTAGGCACTGTACTGGGTGCTGATTTGTAGCACCAAAAGAAGAAATAAATTGCTATTTTTATGAGCATGGATATAGACAAGGAAGCCAACTCCAAAGTAAAAAGTGCACCCACACTGTTTCTAGCTGTGTCCTCTGCATGTCCTGCACTCTGTGGCTGAGTGTAGGCTCACAGAGCCAACTACAAAACCAGAAATGCCCAACCTAGGAAAAGGGATCATTTCAATAAACAATGCAGACTTTCTGCTTGTCAAAAGCTCTGTGCCACACCAGTTACATATGCAAGAACCCCTTTTAGTGAATTGGGCCCTGATTATTTTCCTTCTCTCTTCCTCTCTTGTATTGATTTAATGTCTCCGTTTTGTGTCTAATTGTCTACAAACATTGTTAATAGGTTAGAGTAGTATGAAGGGTGTCTAACCTCTGGAATTACAATGACTTGTAGATATAGAGAAACAACATGCTGCATTAAAGTTAACTTTCAAAATATACCTATTTATTTGTATTTATGAGAATGATAAAGTATAAGTTCAATTGATTAAAATGTGACCTTTCTTATTGGACTGACAAAACAAAAATAGATTTCAAATCTATTGACATAGATATCACCTCCACAAATGTTTGCCTATTTTTGTAGCATGACTTTGGTTACAGAGTCTCTTAGGGAATGCACAAAAATAATACAACTTTAAAAATCAGACTAGAAGAAGGAATATACGTGGTTTCCTTGTCATTTTTTTTTAAGCTTGGAGAGTAATAACACATCTTTGAATTCAGACTGAGGACTACTGCTTAATAGTGCTTTTACAGGGTGCTTCTAAAATTTTTGAGAATCAGGTGTTGCTTTCTCTGACTGTTTACTTCACCACTGGCACGTGTTTCCTATCCTCAAGCATAAGTTTAAAAGATTACAAACCTCATGATGCTCAGTTTTTTCTTTCGAGTAAATCAGAGGCATGGTTTCTCTAGGTTTACATGTAGCAAATCGAGATGTGGTGGGTATTAGACTAACACTTCAGTGATAGGAAGAAGAGACTGATTTCTCACATTTGTGTCAAACACTTTCCTACCTAACTACCATCTGGTCCACATTAATTTCCTCTCACAGCCATAGCTTTCCACTACCAATGAGTTTTCCATGTATTCACAGCATATGGGCCAGGAAATCTTTCTACAGAGAATGTGTCCCTTAGGCATATATTTCCCCTAGATTACCGTATTAAGAAATGTTCTCCCTAAACCATACTTATGGCATTACCATAAAATTGCCCCTTGAACACAGTTAAATTGAAAGTGCTCAAAATGCATATCAATTCAGGTAAAAGAAATCTTGCTACTTGGAGGGGAGGTATTTTTTTTTTTTTTCTTCCTCACTTTCTCTTTCTAACTCCCTACAAAGCTATTTCTAATTGTTTGCTTATGCTGGGCACTGAATTTTCTCTTAGGCTGAGCCTATATTTTATTAGAGTAGTCTTGAATTCAGGAGCGCAAAAAAATAAGTTATGTTTTAGACCTCAATGCAAGCTGAAAGGAAATAAAGGAACTTCTATATTTCCATTTCTCAGGCTGATTTTCCTGCCCCTGTTCTCTTATCTGTATCATGACATGAGATGTGAAACTCAGAAATGTAAAAACACAAAGTCTAGAATAAAGCATTCCTTGAATTTTAAATGAACATGCTTTTAGCAGCTGGATACGAAGCAGCCTATTTTCAACGAATTGGATGTTTGAAGCTGTGTGAGAGCCAAACAAGTGCCACACAGAAAGGGACCTCTTCAATGTTACCAAAGCTTTGTGGCAGCATTTAGGTGTAGTGACTCCACAGAAGTCACCATCGCATGGACGAGCCACTTGGCTTCCTTTTTCCTGCTGAGCAAAGTTTTAAGAAGATAAAAAGCTATCTTTGTTATATATGTTTTGTCTGTAATTTGCAATATTATAGTCTCCTGGGGGGAATTCAACTTCCAATAATAATTGTAGAAAAAAAAAAGAAGAAGAATGCACTGTACTTGTTCTTATAATCTGTCTTTCTAGAGGCCAATATTTTATTTATCATGTGCATGGTGATCATACTTCAAGGCTGGAGCTTTTGGAGTTGTTGTGAGTCTGCCCTACTTTCCACCAAAGGCACCAATTATACATGCACAGTAGTTGCCCTTATATCTTTTAAAAATTGTTCAAGAGGTTGCTCTATGTAATCCAAAAACTCCAGTTGAAAATCACAAGGAGGTCATATTTTATTTCTGCCAGAGAGAACAGGTAGTAGTGCTTCTTTAAATCATTGTGTCAGCTTGGATCAAAGCACCTGATACAATCTGTATTCAACCTTGTGGAACGATGGAGGGAGAGCTTATGAACGAATTCACAGGAAATGGCTAGAGTTTCTACTGTAACTCTCAACCCAGCCATTCTTCTCGTATTATCCTATGGTAGCTTATCTGAACCTCAGAAATATATCCTTTTCTAATTTGAATCATTTTAGTCAATGCAGCCTCAAAAATGGAAACTATTTTTATTGAAATAAGACACAAAAGGGACAGCCGTAATAGTGTGTAGCAGTTGAAGCCTCCATTCCAATGAAAAGACAGTGGGAATAGATCCCTTTGCAAAGCAATAACTACTCCCAGAAAGAGGAATGCCTGTGAAGTTGAGTTGAACCTGAAGACTAGACACACCGTAGAACCTCCATAGGAAGGGTGCAGAGTAACTGAGTTACTTGTGACAGGGACAAGACTTACCCACTACCAGAAACCTGCCCCATCAGTCACAAATGGGATTCCTGGAGTGGACACTTTCTGTGTTTAGTCCTGCCACGAAAATATCAGAGAAGGACACTGGCCTTTCTTGAGCACCTACTATGTGTCAGACACTATGCAAGATGCTTTCACCATTATGTCCCTATCCTCCCAACACTGAGAGGTGTCTTTATCCCCACTGGGTGCACAGGAAGAGGTTAAGTGATTCCCCAAGGCCCACCCAGCAAGTGTCAGAGATAGGATCTGACCCTTCATTTTCTAACTACAAGTTCAAGGGGCTTTCTGCTGAACACACCCCACACCACCACCACCACTAAACTGTGTCATTTCTAGGGCGGTCTCCTCTCAGTCTTACAGCCAGGTTGGGTGTCCCACCTCCAGGCCTCTGAGCAAAGGGAATGTGGGTCTCTCCGATGATGTTTTCCTAACTGTATTTGTGACGAAAACAGGGCACTCCAGTTCCCTCTTGCCCAGCACAACCACATCAGATTCGACGGCTCAAGAGGGGTATGAGTCTAGGGGAGGAATGCTGGACTGGAAGCATCTGCTTGACTCACCTGACAGCACAGACCCTTTGGGGGCAGTGTCTTCCCATAATCACCAAGACAAGAAGGGTAAGGCCTTGGAAATGCCTCTTCCTCTCGGGGGAGAGGGAGGGAAAAGTGGGGAGGACTGTGTAACTGCTTCCAGCTGAATTTTAGCAGCATTTAAGGAACCTCCAATGCGCTATGATGGAAAGTTTCTCGGAAAAGACTGCAACCCCATCCTCTATGTGAGGCTTGATCCTAAATTATTCTCTGAGCAAGGAAAACCACACAAAACAAATAATATATCCTCTGAGCTTCCTCTACCCAAAAAAAGGTGTGGCTTGGCCCAAAGCACATGCTGGCTTCTGACATTCCTTGCCATTCCTCTTAGTCTCATTCTGAGATTTTTGGACCCTCTTTTCCCACCATAATGTGATGGAATGCGGTTCGGGCTTTGGCAAGTGAATGCAATTGAAGTAAAGGCCCTGTTAATCAGTGAATTGAGAAATAGCAGGGCAAAGTCTTTTCTGGCTGGTAGCATCTCTCACTCTTGCATGGTGCTGAATTTGAATAGAGCCATGGTCCTCAGACGTACTGCAATTGCTCTTAGAGGACAGTAGCTAAGACAAAAATATGTTATTTAATCAAGCAGAATTGCTATGCATTTAAAACGGAAAGGAAGCCACACTAAATGAAAGGGACTCTACTGTGAACTGTCCTAAATTCTCCTTTGCTTTCTTTGCTTAGCTGCAGACAGGAAATGTCATCTCTTTTCTTGCCATTTGCTGCTTCTGGTAACACATCCTACTTTAGTTGCAGCTGCAACCAAAGAGGCCTTTACTTGTCCAAAAAACAGTCTTGTAAATCAGAGACTGAAAAGCCCAGTTATGTTGCTGAGCTGTTTCCCCCCATTCAGAATTGTTTACTTCTATATGTTTTCAAGAGTTTCATCCAAGCGGGAGTTTGAGTTTCGAGGGCAGAGCAGCCACCGTGACCCTTGGAAGATAGTCGCTATCGGGCCCTCCCCCAGAGTGTTCCGCAAACGTATCTCCATCTTCACTTTTAAACAATGCTTTCTGGTCAGACTCTCAGGCTACGTTTTCATCTGCTGTTTTGCTTCTCATCTCCTGAGAGTGCTGGGCACTCTGCTTACTCTATTTGCCAAGTCAAAATGTAAAGATGGAGCCCCTTTTGTCCTGTTCTTGAGCATGTCCTCTTAACTGATTTTATGTTCTTCTATAGACTTCCCCTTCCCCTTAGTAATATGCCCTGCCTCAAATCTTTGTTTGTTTTTTTTTGGTTTGCTTTTGTTTTTTTGAGATGGAATCTCACTCTGTTGCCTACACTGGAGTGCGGTGGCACGATCTCAGCTCACTGCAACCTCTGCCTCCCAGGTTCAAGAGATTCTCCCTGCTTGAGCTTCCCAAGTAGCTGGGATTAGAGGTGCCTGCCACCACGCTCAGCTAATTTTTGTATTTTTTTTTTTAGTAGTGACAGGGCTTTGCCATGCTGGCCAGGCTGGTCTTAAACTCCTGATCTCAGGTGATCTGCCCGCCTCAGCTTCCCAAAGTGCTGGGATTACAGACTTGAGCTGCTGTTCCCGGCCAACTCTTTTTTTTTTTTTTTTTGTAAGCTGGTTTTGTCTCATCAGCTTCTTTCTGTTTGAGGGATTCCCTGCTCTTTCCATCCTGAGAAAGCTCCAGATAGAAGAGAAACTGTCCCGACAGATTACAAGCCTTAGCATATGCCATTATTTGCTATGTGTGGCTCCTGACCTCAGATGTGCTAGTTCTGTGTTCTCAAGAAGAGAAAACTTAGTAGAAATCACTTTGTTTTTGCCCACTGCGATTTTCTGAAACAAAATAAAACAAACAGCCTTTCCAATAAAGCATTAAATATGCCAACCAAATATCTAGCTGTTGGTTGCAGTAATTTTCTTTTCACTTCACTGAGAGGGGTAGCGTGAATTTTCTGTAATCGTTAACTCCCCCCAAGGAATGGAGGTTCTCAAAGAGTCCAATTAACACTTTGACAGATCATTTTAAAATTCGGCATTGTTCATTCTCTTGGGTCTTATTATATTGGCAAAGCTGGAAGCAGTCTACATATTGTCAAACAATGGTGGCAGAGGTGATTGCATGGGTGTTTAACATGATCACTGTTCTTGTGCTAGTAACTCCTTGCCTTGCCCTGTCAAATTTGAGTTTGTTTTTTACCATTGGTTGTATGTTTGATGGGGCAATGCCAATGAGTTGTGCAGAAATTTTAAACAAAAGATGTAGCTTAATGTTCCTTTTATCATAGTTTTTATGATTTTAATTTCCATTTTGTTCCAAATTGTTTTTTGTTTAATGTTCATGATTTATTTTCGACTTTCGTTTCGTTTTGCCAAGCACTGTGTGGTATGACTTGGTGATGGCGTTACTCCGTTGGAAAAGTCTTGCTCCTTTTCTGACTCATCATGGCATCCCTTAACTTGAACCAATCTGTGATGCCCCTTGCTTCTTTTCATTCCCTGATGTCAGTGCCTTAATGATGTCACATCCGTGTATGCAGCATCTCCCGGGATGCAAGAGTTTCATGGGTTTTCTAAGGGCCTGTGATGGGTGCTCTTTCTACTGGGTCGATTGTCTCATGAGAATGTGACATTTGTGTGCCCCAGCTTTAGGAGCTAAATATACTCTGGAATTGTTTCTAAAATCCATCACATTTCCCCACTAAGCAGAAAATGTGTCCACTGACCAGCTCGCTGAGGAGTCAAGTGCCCGTTGCCCATTTTATTATGGTCACTGGTAAAAAGGCCAGTGAGCAAGGCATGCCCATGGCTCTACGCTGCAGATACGCTGACTGCCAGTGAGCTGGTCCCATTCTTTGTCCACTTCATCCTCCAAACAATTCTCCATTTCCAGAGTATGTTTGCTGCGTTTTTCTTTCTTTTTCTTGCTATGTCTTTCGTCTTGATTTAATCCTGTGCGTCCCTCACATTCTGTCAAAACACCCTTCCTCACCTTGCAGCCTAACTCCCTTCTGCTACCATTGTTCTTAGCCTCCCCCTTTCAAAATAACAGACCCAAGCCCTCTGCCCCTCTGTGGAATGTTCCAAGGCTCTTTCCTTCTACACTGTGAGTAGCATTCTGATGCTGTATGTATATACAGTCATACTAACAAAGCGTGAGAAGAGACCTGCACAGCACGCGGAAGCATTATCATAGAAAATGAAGTAATTTTCTCTCTCAGTAACTGGCCTTGCCCTTCATTACCCTACTGGCCTTGTCTAATGTCTCTTGTCCTTGCTGCTTTTCTTTAAAATTGCCTGATATCTTTCAAGCCCTGGATTCATTAGTGAAAACACAGCCAACTGCTCTGTTTTATCTCTGGGTCCCTAGATGTCTGGAGCCTCTGGAGTGAGCCCTTTAGTCACCAAGCTGATAAATGAGATGCAGCCCTGACTACTTCTTTCTTGGTTTTGCCACATTAAAAAATACATATTATTTATTCCTCCTATAACTATTGAGGTGGCAATAGGTAGTTACAAAGGGGCTCTAATTACATATAAATAAGAAAGAAAACCCAGTTTATTTTTAGATCTGGCTTATTCCCCACCACTGCTTCCCACATCAAAAGAAATAAGAGCTTTCGTTTTTAGGCTAAACAATACTGAGAACAAATAGCCACCCTTGTGCCTCTTATTCCTTACCAAAAGTAACAAGACTTTAAAGCTGATTTCCAAGAAGTCTGTGAGATATATAAGGAAATTAGCCATGTCCAGAGCAGCCAAGAGAGCTATGTAGCATACATATGAAATGTAAATGCTGACCACTGCTATGAGGATACAAGAATATATCCTGAACAGAATAAAAATCTCCTACTTCAGACTTTATTTTATAATAAAGAGTTATCGTGAGCTCTCAGAAAACAGACAAAATAGTAAATATAGAGCAGTTCCCATTTAATCAGAAATGCCAGAGTTGTAGTATGCTTCTATCTTTTGGGAAATCCTTAAAGTGAGATATTATCACATTATTACATTTAGTCCAGAAAATATGCCCATTACAGACGAGAATAACACATATTATAGAAACAGAATTTAAATTGGAGATTAAGTGAATAACCTAAAATGGATAGCAAATGTTGAATATATTTTAATCAGTGTATAAGCTATATGTGCAAGCAGTTTTTAGTTTGGGAAATAATATTCTGGTAAGATTCATAAGATCTATAACTATGATTAGTATTGTCCATATCTCACAATCCTAAATGGAATTTTATAAATCACAGAGGTTATCAATAATTCTCTTTATAGTTAATTATTTATTTTTTAAATGTGCAGTAGCCTACAGCAGTATTGCCTCTGAGGGAGATGAGCAGCACCTTACACGGGATGATTTAGGTGGCAGGGATGTGATGGCCTTCAAGAGTATTGAGTCATGTGGTGGAAATTTATGCCCTTTTCATTGCTCTTTCAGTCTTCTGCATTATCTTCATGATTATGTGAAAGGAAAAGCCTCAGTTTGGTGTTTTCTCATTAACAACTCCCTAAACTTGCTACTCTCTCTTTTTGACAAAGAGAGAATAGGGTTTACACTGGGGCTTTGTCTTCCAGCTGCACCTAGCTGGAATTAACATTGTTTGGCTTTAAGTTAGTTTTTATTTTTCTGGTTACATTTTATCTTTGAAAAGTGATACTTTTTTTTTCATTTGTGATAATGATACCAAGTTTCCCTTTGAAATACATTTTAAAGGTAATTTAAATAGAATATTAAGTAAATAATGCAGGAGTTATGAGGGATATAAAAATACTAAGTAAATAATATGGTAGGTGAGATTCATTGTTATGATTAAAATTGTAGTATTGGTAGTTGAATGACCAAAGTTTAGGTGACTATGTACTATAGCAATTTAAGGAGTCCAGTGAAGGTTAAACTGTTACCAAGAACTTTGTTCTGACATTTGGAAGAATGAGATTTGATGACCACTATACCCTCTCCTGGCTGGGTATTGCAAAACCAAGTGAATACATGTGTCACTCCAAGTGTTGTAATTATACAATCCAGTGCCCTTCTGATTTCTTTGCTACCTACCGAACTTTGTGTTTGGGGGTAGAAAGTTTCGTGAAATAGGAATTTAAAGTAACATGGATTTAGACTAATAAGAAATTAGCTACTCTAGGCTTGTTAAACATCTGGCAAGTTTTTTCTCCACACCAGCAGCAAGCACCGTAGTGTGGTCTGCCGCTAGTTATTACTCAAATTGTGGCCTATGGAAAGTTGATGTGTAGCCTTTCCACTTTTCATCTATTTTGCTGATATCCATAAGGAATCTAGTGCTACACAGTGTTGCCCAGCCTGGCAATAGCCTACACTTGACCCTTCTCCTTTTCTCCCGTTCAAACTTTACCTTTTCTAAGTTCTAAGCCTTCAGTGTCAGCTGTCTTTATTAACAGACTGAGAAATCTCATTTTAGGTGAGTATAGTTAATAATAGATTCTACCCCCTGGTTACTCTTACATTTTAACACTCTCCAATGCTTAAAATCTAATGGATTTGGGATTTTAAAGCACCCTGGTTCTCCCAACACAGAAGGTAATTTTTTGGCTCCTATCAAGTCATATGTAAGTGATTTTATGGACAGAGAAAATTATTCCTGATGACTGTAATAAAGGAAGAAAAATAGGCCTCTCCTCTTTTCCTGACTCTTAAACTTGGGCTGCATTTTCTCTGCCATTTCTTCAGTAATATTACCGTAACAAAAACACTTTCTGAGGTGTCTGAAGCAGAATTTATCACTGGCTCTGTGGTGCAATTTGGATGCCAATAAGGAGTAAGAGGCTATATTAGAGATAGACATAGTTCCTGCCCAAGAAATATCAAACACCAAACAGATGGAGCACAGGTAAACACGAAAGCACACCAAAAGGCCTTTATGACTAACATTCTCTTTATGAAATGCCAAAACCACACACCACAGACTTTAAAAATATATATTAGACAAGTAAAGACAACTTGGCTGAACACATCAAGGACATAGAACTGTGAAACAGTTTTTTCAGCTCCTTTCCTTCAGTTCTTGCCCTCAGTACCAGTATTACAGCAATAACACATCACTTGACAGGGAAGATGAGGAAAGTGATGGATGTTTGGTAAAGGAGTCATATGTAAAATTTTTGTGGGAGTGTTGGCAAACTCAGGCTTTTATTTTTTTTAAGCCTGAGCTTTATTTCAAGAAAAAACAAAACTCATACTAATTTGCATTCCTTTTGTTAGTAAAAATGATCCTATTGCAGTCATTTTTAAATGTGAGAGTACAGCAAGGCGGTTTCAAGGAGACTTCAGCAAAAGGGCCTTTGTCTTGGGGAGTACTAATAATGGGAGGGTAAGGGTTTTCACTTCCACTCAACAATGGAAAATTAACTGAGTCCGGTAGAACGTGCATGGTCAGAGGCAAGGAACGTGCATGGTCAGAGGCAAGGAACATGAAGAGATAGTGAATTGATGGTGATGGTTCCAAAAACTCTTTTGAATTAGAGATCACTTATTTCTGATTTTGAAGCTTAGAGGAAAGGTATCCTTCAAAGTTCATAAGAAATTTGGTACATAAGCTATTACTGTTGCTGACTATGAAAAATATAATACAATTCTTAATATTTAGTTCGTCAGTATTTTTTTATTTATAAATTGTGCTATATCTGCCCCATAAAGATTTAGCATCATTTTTATTACTCTAAATTTTTAGAGATTAAATAGCTTAATTTTTAGAGAGTAAAGATTTACCATCATTTTTATTACTCTAAACTGCCTGTAATCTCAGCTACTTGGGAAGCTGAGGCAGGGGGATTACTTGAACCAGGGAGGTAGAGGTTGAGTCAGCCAAGATCGCGCCATAGCATTCCAGCCTAGGGAGACTTCGTCTCGAAAAAAAAAAGAGATTAACAATTTTAATCGCTGAAAGTTTAGACGGGGTTTAAAGAATATTTGTGGGAGTCATTTAAAGCATACTGCTTGGGAGAAGAAGAGGGGTTGCTAGGCAAAATATAGGATGCTCAGTTTATTTGAATTGCAGTTACACCTGAATAATATTTTTTATATTGAAACAAAACTAAATAATTGTTAGTGTAAGTATACCCCAAATATTGCATAGGACATACTTTTAACTAAAACATTTTTGTTTATCCAAATTAACTGAGAGTACTTATACTCTTTACTACCTGATAATTCTATAGAAGATGTTACTGATTACTTACTCAGTGAATATATAAGATCTGATTTCTATATTACATTTGACCTTTAACTCTTAGAAATTTAGAATAACCCATATTCTGATATGTTTAAGAAAAAATCTTTTTCCACGAAAAATATTCTTAGCATACTTAAGTTCAGAGAATGACTATGAAATATTATATATGTGTTTGAAATGTGATAAAGAGTAATTTAAAGATTATTACTGAAAACAGGCTTTCAAATGCCACTTTCAAGTAAGGAAGGCTCAGAAATCAAATTGTTCTTAAAGAAGAGCATGGTTAAAACTATTTGTTCTCTTATGTTTTACTTAACCTCAAAGTTTTAACAACTGTTATGTTAACCATATGTATTCCTTTTTCCTTCCTAAATTATATGGCTGCCCTCCTTTTTTTTTTTTTCATCTGTCATTTTCATGGCTTTGGAGGGGAAGAACTGGAATTCTGAAAGCACTAAAAAAGAATAGTTTAATAATGGTGACAATCTCATCTCAAAGAAAGGCAAGACAGCAACCTTTCCTTTGTTTCTTTTTTCCTGCATTCACCAGAAATTGAACAAACATGTGCTGTATATAAACCTTATGCTGAGTGTTACAGAAGATACTAATTTGAATTTCACGTAAACCTGGCATTCAGACAGCTTACAGTTTAGTGAGGGATACCCAAAGGTGATCTAAATGCTGGGGCAGAGTGAAGTCTGACAGTAAGGGAAGTCAAGGAAAGAGGGAGAGGGAGAGTACTAAGGGAGTCTAAGGGGAGGCACAACTAATTCCAAGTGGGGTACACAGGAAAGACCTTGCAAAGTCTTGAAGGAAAAGTTAGATTTCACAAGAAGAAGGGCATTCCAAGCTGAATAAAGTCCATGACCCAGACACCACGCTGTGAAATGACAGAGTGTGATGATAAAGAGGCAAGGAGTGTGCGGTGACTAAAGTATATGGAGGACTGGAATGGAAAATGAGATTGAAATCATAGCCTGGAACCTTAAATGCCATACCAAGGAGCTTTGGCTTTAGCGACAGGCAGTGGAGGGTAGGAAGGTAGATGGTGGGAAGAAAAGGACCACAGGAGGGTAGAAGTGGGGAAAGACAAAGATAGCAAGATTGATAGGCGATACATATATAATAAATTGGTCATTTAATCATATTAGGTTAGTAATTACATGTACACAAGAAGTTTGGGAAGTGGAATTTTGCATCAATTTTGTATCTAAAGTTTCTGTTACTGCACATCGCTGGCATTTTCCTGGTAGATGCTTCTTGCCTATCTAGCTCTATCCTAGGTAAAACCCCAGGCAAGCTGAACTCCAAACTTGGGCTTCTTCCTCTCTTTAGTTAAAACAGTAGGGTTCAGCTGAGCATGGTGGCTTCATTAATAATATAATCCAGGATGCCACTGTTTATTTTTACTATATTAATATTTCTTGGTCACCTATGAGAAAAAGAATCTACATGTAGTCTCCGGCTTTTCTTTGAGAGACTGAGGAAAATGATATTGTGAGCAAGTAAGGTGCTGGGCTCTCAAATGGATGATGTGGGTTTCCATGTTTGAATGCGTGCAGGGGGAGAGGGTCCAAAGCCGAGAAGCCCATGTGGGAGGCTGTAATTGTTCTTTCAGTAGTGTGGGCATAGATGTAGATTTGATCTAATTAATTTTGTATCCTTTTGACAACTTGCTGAATTTATCTAAGGTCTTGATGAGATTATTGTGGAAAGGGTAGAAGGGAAAAAAAAGTTAAATGTCAGCCATGTAGAAAGCTGTTTCATCTCTCTGCCTGCCTGAATTTGCACACCAGTATTTGAATTTTCTTTTCTAGGGATACCACTAACCTTTTATTTTTTAACCTAACATTCATTTTCTCAAAAAATGAAGGACTTAAATTATGATTATGGAGGCTTGAACTTTTGCTTTTAAAACGCCAACTTAAACCTTAGGGTATTAAAAAAATCAATTCACCTTCTAGAGGTGCTTCTCACCTTTAATCTCTCGCCACTTTTTCAAGTTGCATCTACTTGACATGACACTTTACCCCCACCCTTTTCCCTCAGTCTCTTCCCATTCTCTCCCATCTTTTCGACAAAAACACACACAATGACAAAGTTTTCTGACAGCTTAATGGAACTTTCAAGGACTACGGGGACTAGGTTAAGTGTGATCTTATTAACAGAACATCTGGAGTAGTTAAAAATTTGCTCTTTAATTGGTTCAACGGCACCGTGTTCATCTAGATTTTGTTTTGTCCTAACAATAAAATTGTGAAGAATCAATTTGTAGTTTGCATTATGTGGAAAAGTGGGAAAATAATATTCGCTTTATCTCAGACCTTTCTTTCTGATAGCCTAATTTCATCAAGTTTTTTTTTTAAAAGGCTTGTTAGAAGTTTTACTTTGCAAACTTCACTGCTCCATAGGCAAACTAGTCCACAGAGGGCAAAACAGTGGAAATCAGGTAATTTCCTGAGAATAGGTTCTCTTTTCTTGTCATTATACATGAGAATGGCCTCAAACTACGTAGGGCTTGCTCAAACTAACTACATCACGCACACCATTATCCTGGAAAGACAGAGGATGAAAAAGCTGGGTTCATTTGCTGGTTCCAGGGAGACGTAAGTTATGCAAGTAATAGATAAACTCTTGCAAAGCCTATGGGCTGCTCTGAGGGACTGAAAGGAGCCATGTGAACCTCACCATATGTAAATCTCTTAGCACTTTAAATTGTGGAAACGCCCTGAAGTAAACTACTGAAATGCAGTTGGATGTATTAAAATATACTGGGTGCACAGTAGATGGGATCTTAATTGGTGTCAGAAAGCCAATTACAGGCAATGTGAAGGTTTGTCACCCTTAATTAATATTTCTTAAGCTCTTATAAGTCTGTAGCCTGACAACTATCTTTGTAAAGAGATTCATTTTTAATGGCGTAATAAAATTTTTTCTACTCCAATTATTTTCAAATTTCATATTTTTCAAAAGGATGCATTCCTTTTCAAAGAGATATCTGCAATTACTTTTTTTTTTTTACTGAAATCAGAGGCAGTCATGAACTGTATAGAAATAATGGAAGTTCGGTATAGTCAACCACTGACAATGCTTTATTAGGAAGGAAAATGGTGTAGAGAAATTTATAGGGCAGCAAACTGCATTATGCCTAACCTTTTGGACATATTAAAGCATGTCATTTCCAGTCTTACAGCCTCTTGTTATTCATAAATAATAGATAGCACTGGACAAAATCATCTGACATTTGTTAAGGTAATAAATATACCCTAAGTGCTGATGGGTCTTGCACTCCATGATTTAAAAGCACACAGCAGAAATTTAATGTAACTTAAAATGTCTTATGTAATTCTATGGATTTGCAGATTCAGTTGAACTCAGCAGATCAGTAAGCACAGAGCTCTGTTGAGTGAACTGTTGTGCTAGGCATCTTTTATTATTGTAAATCAGGACCTTACTTTGGGGAATGACACATGAACTCAAGTCCCTCTTTTCACCCCGGGAATATAAAGGAGAAG
This sequence comes from Rhinopithecus roxellana, assembly GCF_007565055.1. Taxonomy (NCBI): domain Eukaryota; kingdom Metazoa; phylum Chordata; class Mammalia; order Primates; family Cercopithecidae; genus Rhinopithecus; species Rhinopithecus roxellana. The sequence continues at coordinate 109,679,326 of NC_044551.1, forward strand.
AACCTTCGTGAGTTTCTCTTCTTTTGTCTAGTCATGCAGAGATGAAGGTAAAGATTTTGGCATCCCCTAAACCATTCTCAAACGTTGCTTAATAGCTGTAAGTTGACATGAGGGAGTGAGTTTTGAGATGATATTAGATGCAGGCCTTTAAAGGAGGCCACTCTATCCAATGGTGGGCTCCATCAAGCATTCTGCTCCTTCTGCATTTGAGAACCAGTTATGCCTGGGCTGACCCAGTCTAGGACATATGTGAGCTGTGTGGTACCAGTCACTATCTCATGGCCACAGTTACAGACATGAGGAGTATCAGAAGTTCCCCTCCATGTTTTCATACCAGAGCAAATAGAGACCACAAGCATTTTTCAGCCGTTTTGCTGCAAGCAAATTGGGTTGATTCTTTTGCAGGAGTAGCAGCACAGTATTTTGCGCTATATGCCATGCTTTTGACAGATACCCAGGGAAAGTGTTAGGAATTTGATTGTCTTTCCAATAAAACAAGGTCGATTTCATATTCTTGATCAGAGCATGATAGCCATAGTAACGAAATTATCCAATGAGACCTATTAAAGACGTAGAACATACTTTGAACACCAAGGAATACTTAGTGCATTTATTTATTATTTATTTTACAGATTATTTTGAAAGTCTGGCTATACACTGCCTCAGTGGTGTCTGAGGTTGGACTTTAAAGCCAAACATTTAGATGTGTTTTCTGGAATATTATTTATGGCATTTCAGGACAGCATTTCTCAAGCTTTAGGGAACATAAGAATCATCTGGAGGCCTGGTTTCTGGGCCTAACCCAGAGATTCTAGTGCTGAAACTTTGGGCAGGACTTGAGGATTTGTGTCCCTAACTAGTTCCAGGTGATGTTAATGCTGAGTGGCACTGATTCAGGACATTTTCCACATTGCTGATGGGTTGTCTTATTTAAGTTCACTAGTCAAGCTTTTGTTGTAGTTTTAAATCCTTATTTTTCCACTCTCGGCTAACACAGTTGAACCCTACCAAAGTGTTGCCTTAAAATAGTCTAATCTTGGACCCTGTACAAGACAGGCAACTTGTCAAACATTCTAGAAACACTGTCCTTACATTATTAATTGAGCATTAACACATTTTCTGCACAATGCCAACTGCTTTGTGTTCGTTTATTCAACCTATTTCATCCTTCCAACAATGCTCATCTTATAGCCAACACTACTGGGGCCTGGAGACCGAGTGACATGCCCAAAGTCACACAGTTAGCTATTTGTAGAGCCAACATGCAAACTCAGGTCTTTATGAGCTCAAAGTTTATGTTCTTAACCAATAACACCCAGTCTCATCTTTAACTAGATCTCAAGAACTACATTTCTAGAAAATTCAAGTTGGAAGATTTAGCAGTATTGAACTAGACCTGTTTCTTCATATCTGTTTTATCTTTGTTTATAGAGAAAAATCAAAGCAAGTAATCAAATAATCCAAGCAAAGACTGGCCCAAATTTCACAATTTTTTAAGGAGGTCCACTTCTCCATTTTGTGGCTTTGATGCCTTATGAGAGAGTAAAGGAAGAAGATGGGACCAGGAAGTTGGAAAATAGAAATGCTTTGTCTGGTTTTAGAAATCACTTAGACATTGTGTTTCTAGTCTTATTTAAGAAAACTGATGAAAGAAAACTTCAAAAAGCAGGAAAATACTCCTTGCAGACTCCGCTAAAACTTTGCCAACATAAAAGAATCATTACCTTTACAGGGACAGTAACAGTTCTAACACATGAAACCACAAACCAACATTCCAGGGCATGGCTTTTAAAAATTATCTTATCATGACTCTCAGTCTAGACATCAGTCCGTGCTCTGGCTGTAGCACTCCCATTGGCAATGCCATTTCTAAAGCAGTAGAGCAGTGGAGGAACAGTGAACTGAGCGTTCCCAGCACACAGGGAAAAATGAAGCTGTTTCTTCTCTAAAAAAATGATATCGAATGAATTCCAGGCTCATTCTATTCCTGTGATGACATCCCAACGAAAAATGCATCACTTTTAAAGGTGATGGCAGTGGAAGTGGGTTCGTCTACAGTCAACCACACCAAGCATTATTTCAATATGTGAGTTTTAAAATAGCTTCTGAATTGAGGATATTAAATAGCGAGGCCAGGAAGCTACCTCTACTTTGGCATGGTCAGTCATTAACTTTATATATCTTGAAGACCATGGCGCCTCCTGGTACCTAATCTGTAGCCTGCCAGGAAACACACACACACACACGCACACGCACACACGCACACACACACACTCTTAAGGGAACAGGAAAGTTTGAGTTATAAACTCCAAGCCCATTTCCATGGCTGCTGGCATGTCAGTTTATTCCTAAGCCATCTGGTTCACATTATGCCGTAAGACAAGAAGAAGGCTGCTTCCTGCCCAGATAACCACAGAGAGTTCCCATTTCACTTTCAGTGTGGTCATCTCGATTGGCTGGGGTGTGGCTTTGAGAATAAATTGTCTCCAGTTAGGGTTTTTCCCCTGTTTGTTTTCTTCTCTTCTTAATAGGGATTACAGCGGGCCCTGTGTGGTTAGCGGGGTGATGCCTGGCTCGTGATTAGTTCATTCATTCATACTGTCTTGCAGGACCGTGAGCCTGGCATTTTGTTGCAATAAGATTTGCAAACAAGAAAAATTGGGCTGTTAGATTCCATTCACTCAAGTTGTTATGAGGATTTCAAGGAAATTGTAGGCTTGTCTTACTATAAAGCAGAATCAAGAATCTATTTTTAGGGGATCCTACTCCGGGGCTTTTCTTGGTGTTTTGCCATCTTTCTTAGCTCTCAGACCCAACACAAACCCTCTCTGGCTCAGTGATGGAGGAAATGTCCATCCTCCTTTTTGCCTTTGCATATTTCTCTAAAGGACACAGAGAGGCTTTGTTGTCTTTGTGGTCACCGGGTCCGCTTTACACAGATGCCTATTAATCACTTCACTATGGAGACAGACACATCCATCATATCACAGCAGCTCAGAAACAGGCCATCCAGTGAAAGGGGGTGAGAGGGGAAAGTGCACACTTAACCATTTCGAGGTAGGTTACTGGCTGCCTGGGTCTTACACACTTAGGGTGGTAATTGGGGTGGGAGTGAGTAGAGCTCCTCCTTTGTATTTAGCTTAATAGGTGTGATTGGTTTTACGTATTTTTGCTTGTCTCTTTTGCTTCACATTTTGATAGGACGGATAACATCTCCCAGCTGTTTGTGTAACGTACAGGGGATAAGTAGATTGAAAGCTTTAATTTTGAAACCAGTAATAATAAATGCAGGTAGACTAGCTGTGCTTTTGATGCGATGATACTGACTCTTTGAAGCCAAGAGTTTTTCGATAATGGATTCAATGTGGAACAGAGCAAGCTGAAAGTTAGCTTTCTCGGGCAAGAGAAACTGCAGATAAATTCACCAAGAACTTTCTTTCTATGAGTGGCAGATCTTCTAAACCTCTTTTTTAATCATTCAAGGCTGTCCACAGCCTTCCAAATGATGTTTCTAGCTCTTGCTCTTATATTTTCTCTACAAGTGCTCTCATTCATGTATGCATTCCTTTACTATTTATTTAAAAGATATTTACTGAGCACCTTTCTGCCTGAAGATTCAGTAATGAGTTTTAGCAGTTCAGGTGAGAAAAACAACTATCATACTAGTGATGATTTTAGGATAAAGGAAATGCAGAGCTCTGGGGACACTTGTAGAAGGAAGAACTTACCTGGCCTAAGGAGTCAGAGAAGGCTTCCCCATTTAAGCTGAGCCCTAAAGATAGGGTCTGATGAGTGGGAAAGTGAGTAGGGATATTCAGGCAGAGGGAACAGCCTGTATGAGAGCCATGAAGCAAGCTAGAGTATGGAAGGGTGGCTCATGCCTATAGCCTAAGAGACTAGAAGGGAGTTAGAGTATTTGCTATTACCACGGCCTTCCCTTTCCTTCCCTCCAAGCCTCAGTTCTTGTCGCTGTCTCCACTCCAGCTAAAATCCTATGCATCTTTAAGGCTTAGCTCAAATGCCATCTCCAATGTAAAGCTTTTGGCCACTGTTGAAGCAGAAGTGATATATCTCATGACATAGCCACACTTTGGATGGAGTTGTGTGCAAGCACTTGCCTTCTTCCCTGCTGGTTTATGCCTCATTCATTCTTGTCCTTCCCCGACACCTAGTGCAGTGCTTGGTAAATGTTTGCTGAAGGCAGCCACAAAGATGCTCGGAGCCAAAACCTTGTTATACTAGGAGAGTGATAATAAAGACACACCCCAACCCTAAGTTAGGGGAAAACATCATTTCTAAAGCAAAGTGTCTCAGAGCCTGGTGCTAGGTTCCCTTTGCACAGAATAGTATCCATGAGCAGGGCTACTAGAAAACATTTTTTAAAATAAGGAATGTAGTGTTTGATATTTCAAAATTTATTAACATGGTCATCACAGGAAAAGTCAGAATTGTACTGGGCTTCCTCTTGGTTTACAGTTTACAATTGTTCTTATTTTGAATCACATGTTGCAGGGCCTGGGGGCGGGGTCCTTCATAATCTTTTCATTGCTTTGGACTCTAAAGAACTTCAAATTGCCTCTCTGAGGCCTCCCTCCAGCATCTGAAAACTCTCACCTCAGGAAAAGAAAAAAAAAAACAAAAATCAAAAAACAGTGGAGATTCTATTCTTTCTCAGTTCTGCCAGTTTAAGACATGATTTCAGAGAAATTTCTAAGCCAGGGTGTGCCTTACTTCCTGCAGTAGGAAGGTGGAAAGAATAACCATTTAGTACCTTATGACTGGTGAGAAATAGCTGGTGGTTAATGAATCAATGCAAAGGAGTTTTCAAATACTGTTTTCATTACTGATGCCCCATTTTCAATTGGTGAGAGCAGAAGAGGATGCAGGGGTTGGAAGAGGAAAGAATTTCAAGACCCTAGGGTAGAGAAGCCAACTCTGATTGTTCTCTCTGCAGTGGGAGGATACCTGAGAAGGGAAGTATACCACCCTCCAAGGGCCCTTCACTTGCCCAGGGTTTCCACGCAACATCTGAAGCAAAGGATACTCAGCTCTAGCCTGTTGCCCTTTGCCCTTTGCCCTTTGCAGGGATGCATTTTTTTTTTCTCTAATTATTCAGTTCCACTAGAGCACTCAGTTGTTGCAAATAACCCATTTATCGTCATCAACTCTTTTGGATTTTTCCCAGAACTAATTTCATTTTTGAAATAGTTTCTCTTCTTATTGTTTTCAGCAAATTACTGAGCACCTTTATAGATTTATTTTTATTTGTCTGATAGATGTTACTATTAAAGTTCTTTTATACGATTGGATAGAATTTATTTCCATGACTTCAAAAGCAAGGGGGTAGTCACTCTAAAGATGACCCACTAAGTTTAGAAGTTCATTTAAAAATAGCTCTACAATGTATTGAAAGGCCATTTATTCAGCAATCACGTATTGAGTTACCCAACTAAGAACTCTGTGGATGGCAAGGGTTATATATGCAGAAAAAATGTGGTACTTGCCCAGGATTTGTACTCCACTGAGAATCCAACTATAATTGCCAACATTTTCCACTTTTGTTGTTTTAATTATTTCAAAGTTCAGTAACTATAGGCATCCTGAAACAGTATGTGTTCCCTTACATTGCTTCGAAATCTCGTATCACCTTTTTGCCTGCATTTAGAAGGCATGAAGTTTAGACCTGGAAGCACAGGTCTACTCCTCTCCAGTGGGAGACCAATAGCAAATGGAATCCAATGGAGCAGCTGCACCTATCACTTGGAAGCCCTGTGTGAGCCACTAACCCACCACTCCTCCTTTGTGGCTTCTTTTGAGCTTTAGATTTATCCAGCAAACTACAGCATTTAAGCTCTTTCCTATTTTTTATTTCCTTTGATTCTTGTAACAACCCAGTAAGGCAGTAAGATTAGATGTGTTCACCTCATGCTACAGATTAAAAAACTGAGGCCCAGAGATGTTAAACCACTTGCCAAAAGGTCGCTCAGCCAGTAAGTGGGAGCCTGCAATTCCAAGCCCACTGAGATCTTCTCTAGCTGCTTATATCACCACCACTGACAAGTCTGCTGTTTCCAAGCCTTCACAATGGCTATGCCACAAAGTTGACTTGATCATTTCTGTGAATGCTTCTTTGGCCTTTTTCATGATACAAGCAGAAAGCTTTAAGTTTGAAAGTCATTTCCAAAAATAACGTTTACCTTATCTTCTTCAACTGCACTTTCAACTTACTCTCTGATCTGTTTCTATCTTTGGACATTTCTGAATTTACACAAGCAGATGAGGAAAGCCCTGTGCCTCCCCATGGATAGATGAAGAGATGCAAAAATGTTTTTAAGGCCACTCTTTATATAACAAAATGAGACAGGGGAAAAAAATCTGTCTGAGATACCATTTTCCTGAAAGGTCAGATCCTACTTAACTTGTTAACAACCAAAAACCTGAACTCAAATATCATCCACTAAAAAAGAGTTCTTCCCAGTGAAAGAATAAGTAGCTTTCGTGAGTCCAAAATAGCCAAGGACCTTCAGACATGAAAGAAGAATGATATTTGGGAGCTACAAGTAAGGCTAAGAAGCAATGGATACATGTGAAAAATTTGCAATTCTCCCAGTGAAATCAATGAATTGCTCTAGCTTTACTCTTTCCACGTTCCTTTTAAACTGAGAGGGCAATTTAAATAATAGAATGCCAAAGTCAATTATAAATAGCTTCCTATTATAATAATACATTTATTGGGAATATCCAGTCCCCCTAAATTTGGTTGCCTGGAAGGGTTTCATGAAATACTCATTGCCATGAAAAACATACATAATACACCCCTACCCCATCACTGGGGTCTAGCCTGTGTTAAACTCCCACTGAAATCACCAAGTCAATGAGGGAAATTAAAACCCATTTTATCCACAGGTGTACATTTGTGTGCAATTATATGTAGGGGGTTAAAAATGATGCTCAGTAGAACCCCATACATAATCAAAATTGAAGAAAAATCAGTTGCTATTTTAGCATAATAAGGAAATGCAAATTTAAGAAAGAAAGAAAATTTTCATTAGCACACTAACTTGGTGAATAGGTATTAAAATATATTTGAATGCAGGACACCCCGCTGTTTGGGGAGCTTCACACATAAAAGGTGTGAGTTACAGCCAAATTTTCCGGCTGTTTTTTGCCTCTTAGTTTCTACCCCTTAAAAGCTGACGGAGATAAATCTGGAAATATTTGAAAAGCATCACATTTGGAAATTATTTGATATCTTACCATCTTGCACACTCTTTCCTTATGGTGAATTGCCTCGACTGCCTTTTATTACCGAGGGTATTTGTTGGATCACAGAATCTTTATTTCTTAAGAGATATTTGCTGCTTCTACTTAAGTCACAATCCTTTGTCACAGGACAATCATTTCCACAGCAACCAACTGTGATGTCACAACTGAAGGGAGGAGGACCCTTAGGAAGGAAAGAAAAAGAGAATGTACTTTTCAGGCTAAGGTTCCTGGGTTTTAGAACCATCACTTCAGAAATCAAAATATTTTAGCAGAAAAACCCCCACGACAAAGCTTCAAGGTCTCAGCTGTGACAAAGACAACATTTCAGTAGAAGTTTAAGGGTTGCGTGTTGTGGGTTTGGGAAGGGGTAGAGATTTTTATTTCATTTCATTCTAATTCTGTGCCACTTATACCTGCCAGTAAAATACATTAAACATATTCCAGAAAGAGTTGATTTAGTAGATGAAAAATGTGTCTCCCGAGACCCCAGAAGGTACATTTTCTGTCTTGCTATCATTTCCATAATAGGAACAATGTTTACATTTCCTCAGCCCATGCAGTGCCTCTAATGTATTCCTGTTCTTTCACTCTCCAGAGGCAGGAATTGAGGTATTTGAGATTTTATTTTTTAGTGACTGCATCAAGCACTTAAGATCTGACAATTGTGATGTGTATTCTCACTTGGCGTTAAAAAATAAAAGCTTCAGTGTTTGCATTTGATTAGAGTCGCTCAGCTGGGTGGCTGATTAGGCAGGAATAGCGAAAGCACCTTCCTTCAGAAACACTGAATCCTGGTTAATGTAGTGTAAGATTATGGACAGGTGTAGTCATGTAATTTTTATTAAATTGAAGAGATTAGCTTTGCTGAAAAATCTCACTGTGACAGCAAACTCTAGGTGCAATAATGGGACCTAACACTTAAACCCACTACAGGGCCCCAAACGGTCTTATTTCTAAATCTTCTTTCAGTTCCAATGAGAGAGCTTCATTCAAATATTCAGCATATTCACCTGAAATTGAGTTTGCACTGTTTTTTTGAGAGGTGATACAAAATCAGCACAAACATTTGTAGTCTGTGAACTTTAGCTTTATTCTCTCAGTGTAAATAGATTATGATACACACCGTCTTTCCGCTAGTTGCTTGAAAGGCAAACATACTTTTCCCCAGACAGAGGCTCGGGTGGCCACAAGGGGGTCATCGGAAAACATCCCACCTGGAAGCCTAGAGTGTTGTGTGATTTGTTCGTTTAACATGCATAAAATTGTTGCCTCTTCCTCCAGACTCAGGATAACTTGGTTATCCCAATTCTAGGAGGGGAAGATTAAAAAGCCATAAAGAGGGAAAGAAAGCTAAATAACTTTTGAAAGCCCAAATCTCCCATATTCCACGGAGTGAAGCAGAGTAGAAAGTGCAGGTACTGGAGAGAGTGAACAGCACTTTTCCTTCCTTCCCTCCTTCTTTCCTTCCTTCCTTCTTTCTTTCCTTCCTCCCTCCCTCCCTCCCTCCCTCCCTCCCTCACTCACTGGCTCCCTTCCTTCCTTTCTTTCTTTCTTTTTTGAGGTGGAGTCTCGCTCTGTCGCCCAGGCTGGAGTGCAGTGGTCTGATCTCTGCTCACTGCAACCTCTGCCTCCCAGGTTCAAGCAATTCTCTACCCTCAGCCTCCAGAGTACCTGGGATTACAAGCCCCTGCCACCACGCCTGGCTAATTTTTTTATTTTTGTTTTTATTTTTTGTATTTTTAGTAGAGACGGGGGTTTCACCATCTTGGCCAGGCTGCTCTTGAACTCCTGACCCCGTGATCCACCTGCCTTGGCCTCCCAAAGTGCTGGGATTACAGGCATGAGCCGCGGCAGCCGGCCTGAACAGCACTGTTTTAGACAACAAAGAAGGCTACAAATGGAGTCCATTTACATACTGCACACGAGGGGTTGGGGAGGATTAATGAGTCAATGTTTGGCAAGCTGAGCTTGGAAGACAAGTTGTGCCGAGGTGCTGTTGTCACTTACTACTGTTACTAATTAACAAGGTGAATGCTAAACAAAAACGGGGTGTGCTTTCATGTCTTCACGCCGTGTGCGATGTCTCTTGCAGGAGTGATTCGGGAAAGTTTCCTCAAAGGCCACGACCAGCTGGTTCCCGTCACCCTCTTGGCCATTGCAGTCATCCTGGCTTTCGTCATGGGCGCCGTCTTCTCGGGCATCACGGTCTACTGCGTCTGTGATCACCGGCGCAAAGACGTGGCCGTGGTGCAGCGCAAGGAGAAGGAGCTCAGCCACTCGCGCCGGGGCTCCATGAGCAGCGTCACCAAGCTCGGCGGCCTCTTCGGGGACACTCAATCCAAAGACCCGAAGCCGGAGGCCATCCTCACGCCGCTCATGCACAACGGCAAGCTCGCCACTCCGGGCAGCACGGCCAAGATGCTCATTAAAGCAGACCAGCACCACCTGGACCTGACCGCCCTCCCCACCCCCGAGTCCACTCCCACGCTGCAGCAGAAACGGAAGCCCAGCCGCGGCAGCCGCGAGTGGGAGAGGAACCAGAACCTCATCAATGCCTGCACAAAGGACTTGCCCCCCATGGGCTCCCCTGTGATTCCCACGGACCTGCCCCTGCGGGCCTCCCCCGGCCACATCCCCAGCGTGGTGGTCCTGCCCATCACGCAGCAGGGCTACCAGCATGAGTACGTGGAGCAACCCAAAGGGAGCGAGGTGGCCCAGATGGCGCTGGAGGACCAGGCAGCCACCTTGGAGTACAAGACCATCAAGGAACATCTCAGCAGCAAGAGCCCCGGCCATGGGGTGAACCTTGTGGAGAACCTGGACAGCCTGCCCCCCAAAGTTCCACAGCGGGAGGCCTCCCTGGGCCCCCCGGGAGCCTCCCTGTCTCAGACCGGCCTGAGCAAGCGGCTGGAAATGCACCACTCCTCCTCCTACGGGCTTGACTATAAGAGGAGCTACCCCACGAACTCGCTCACGAGAAGCCACCAGGCCACCACTCTCAAAAGAAACAATACTAACTCCTCCAATTCCTCTCACCTCTCCAGAAACCAGAGCTTTGGCAGGGGAGACAACCCGCCGCCCGCCCCGCAGAGGGTGGACTCCATCCAGGTGCACAGCTCCCAGCCATCTGGCCAGGCCGTGACTGTCTCCAGGCAGCCCAGCCTCAACGCCTGCAACTCACTGACCAGGTCGGGGCTGAAGCGCACGCCCTCGCTAAAGCCGGACGTGCCCCCCAAACCTTCCTTTGCTCCCCTTTCCACATCCATGAAGCCCAATGATGCGTGTACATAATCCCGGGGGAGGGGGTCAGGTGTCGAACCAGCAGGCAAGGCGAGGTGCCCGCTCCGCTCAGCAAGGTTCTCAACTGCCTCGAGTACCCACCAGACCAAGAGGGCCCGCGGCAGAGCCGAAGACGAGCCGAGGACGCTGGGTCCTCCTCTCCGGGACACAGGGGTACGCACGAAAATTGGGCCGCGTGGTTTGGTGAAGGTTTGCAACGGCGGGGACTCACCTGCATTCTCTTCCTTCACTCTTCCCCCACACCCTACAATAGGTCGGTCCCACAAAAGACTTCAGTTATCATCACAAACATGAGCCAAAAGCACATACTTACCCCATCCCCCATATACACACACACATGCACACAACACACACATACGCACAGAGGTGAACGGAAACTGAAACATTTTGTCCATAACTTAACGGGACGTGGCCACACTGGGTTTGCGTTCCAACCTGCAAAACACAAATACATTTTTTAAAATCATGAAAATTTAAAAAGACAAAAAAAAAAAAGAATTCATTGATAATTCTAACTCAGACTTTAACAATGGCAGAAGTTTACTATGCGCAAATACTGTGAAATGCCCGCCAGTGTTACAGCTTTCTGTTACAGCAGATCAATGCCATGTTGGGCAACTATGTCGTAGATTTCTGCTCCTCCTCTCTTTTAATGAAATAACGTGACCGTTAACGCAAGTAACTCTTTATTTATTGTTCACCCTGTTTTTCCTTAAAGAAAGGACTCTTCCAGATATCATCCTATGAACAGCTCTTCCGAAAGCCCACTGAAAGTTAAACTATTTAACATGAAAACCATTAACTGGAATAATTGAGTTTCTTTATTTTTACAATAAATTCACTGAGTAAATAAGTTGGAGCTGGAATTCTGAGCTTTGTGTTTGGACTGTCTGGTCTGTAGCTAAAGGAAAAAGTTAGGAGAGGAATATTTATTTAAATCTATCAGTTCATTTGCTGGTCATGTCTCTGGCCTATAAACATGCAAAAAAATTAATTCATGTCAAAGTCCTTCCAGATCCTAATTTCTAAAGCAATCAAGAGAGAAGCTTTTAGAATGGCACATCATATCCTATTGGTGCCAACATGGTTTTGTCCATGGTTCCGACTTTCTGTGAAGGCACCAGCTTGCAATACGCCATCTCATTTCACGTTGCATGTGAGACAGCAAACAAAATCCACAAACGGTGTGAACTAATTAATATGCTGGCTGCTACCTTGCATAAATTAATGATTTGCTCACACGGGTTCTTCGTGGGGTTACATCTGTGAATGGCCTGTTTTCCACATGTAAATTTGTGCCTTACACCTTGAGTTGTGTACACGTGTCAACTGTCGTTATGATCAACTTTTCCCCCTTTTGAAATAAGTGCAGATATTTATTTAACCCTCCCTTCCCCCCATCCCCCCTCCAGCCCTCTGAAATACTGGAGTCAAGCAGATGGAAGAATGCAGTGGTGACAGTTGTCATGCCGCAGCCTGAGAACACTGGGCAGCACCACACCCTCCAATTCACACTGCCTTCTAGTTGTGCCAACTCGAACCACCCTTTGGCTGTGCTGCCAAGCATGGACCCCAGTGTTGTGGGTGGCAAATCCCCTTTCATCCTCGAGAGCTCCCTTCTTGCCTTAGATTATTTCAATATGGTGATTAGCAAATAAGGATTTGCTAGCAGAAAAGGGAGTAGCGTCCCATTCCTCTTCTCTGCTGTGTCCACTGGCTAGAGAGCAGGCTGTGTGTGGCTGGGCAGACACCTGGGAGGAGTCCCCAAGCCATGTGCACAGCACACACATGCAGTGCACACAAAGAAATGACATGGAAATAGATGCAGGCAGGCTGGTCCCTGCTGTGATTAACGAGTAACTCCAAGTACAAGGCCGACCACAATGGATGCTGCAAAAACGTTGACTGGGGCAAAGGATTTTTTTTTTTATTTTTTATTTTGTTACTATTGTTTTTAGGGGATGGGAGGTGATGTGTGTTTTTCTCCCCTTGGTTTTCATTTGCTCAACACAAAAGGGACTTTTGTTTACTCTATCATGAACAAAGGAAGTGTCCATATACTGTAAACCATGAGCAGTGTTGTTGTTTTAAACAGTCATACAGTATATTTGGTGGTCTCTTTGTCTGTTTTTATTTCCAGTTGGATCTTCTGGATTTAGTTTTGTCTTTAAAAAGAATTCAAAAAAAGACTGACAATGACAGTTTTGAGTGAAAAAGTGGAGTCTCCATAATCAGTGTGGTTGCCTTCAGACCTAAGTACTTAGCTGAGGGTGAGAGCCCTTTGTTCCAAAAGTCCATTGCAGTTTTGCTGTTGTTTAGGGGTAGGTGGTGGTGGTGGTTGTTTTCACTTTTTTTTTTTGGGGGGGGGCTTTTGTAATGGAATCCATGTTCACATCCTGTAAACTCTGTCCCCTGAAACCCTGAAGTATTTTCTAGAAATTGAAATATTGTTTTCTTCCTTGAATTTTCTCTAGAAATATAGAAATTAGGAAGGCGATGGGTCTGTATCCCCCTGCCCCCTTCTTTCCCATGCTTGACTCCTGAGAGTACTGGCTGTGCAGCACCCATCATTGACGTGAGCGGCTGTCTTGTCTAGTATTTGTGGGCCTCACTGCCTCAACTGTTAAGGAGACCTGTGTCAAAACTTACATCCACATTCCTACGCCCCCACAACCCATCACTTCTGGTGTTAACCCTAAAATACCCACATGTATTGAGCTGGTCTTCTGCATTTAAGTATTTCTTCCCATTTGTTTTCCCCACTGTGTGTTGGGGGAGGGTCCATAAACCCGAGTGTGCCTTTGCTTTCCACCCTTGCTAGACACTGGTAGATGCAACAAATTCAGATTTGTATTTGTTGTAAAGTTGTAAAAATATTGTGATGTCACCAATTTTCCTTCCATCTCCACATCCCCTAACATCTCAGACTTTAGTCTGATTCACGACTTAATGTATGTTGTAAAAAAGGGAAAAAAAAAAAAAGAAAGAAAGAAAGGGAAAAAAGGAAAAAAGCAAGGAAAAGGCTCTTTATTACTTAAAAGTAATAAAACCTGACTGTTCTACATTATTTTTTGTGTCCTGAATGGTTTTATTTATCTCTTAATTTTTCCTTTTTAAGCTGCTCTCCCCACCCTTTGTGGGTGTGATTCTACTCTTTCTTCCATTTCTATCTGGCTTCCAAAGCGTACATAACTATAGAGTTTGATGTATTTGTTTGCACTGTCCACACCCAGCCACCCCCACACAAATTATTGACGGTTGCTCTGCTCAAACCTGGCCTGGAGCAGGATTTTCGCAGAAGCCACGGGTAATTAAAAGGCAGAGCACGCATTGGCTCCTTCTATTCATTTTATGCATTTTCTTTTTATGGGCTTGTTCATCATCAAACATTTATGGTAGGCTTGATAGTTTAAGAGATCAAGCTAGGATTTTAGTATGTAGGGTCCACTAAAAATAGATCCTTGCACAGATGTGACTTCAGTCTTTTTACATATTAATAAGGTGGAGGGGGCTGGATTTTACTCCTTGTTAGCATTTATCTTTTGTAACCCAGTAGACACAGTTGGAGGTATACTGGGACACAGCGCTTGATTCTTCTTTTGCAAAAGAGCATTATGAAATGCCTAGATCAGGTTTTCCTCTGGGGTGTTTTTAAAACAATTATTTTAATAAGTCTTCAGCTATAGTACTTTACTTTTGACCCTCTGACTTTTTTTTTTTTTTTTTTTTTTGAGGCGGAGTCTCGCTCTGTCGCCCGGACTGGAGTGCAGTGGCCGGATCTCAGCTCACTGCAAGCTCCGCCTCCCGGGTTTACGCCATTCTCCTGCCTCAGCCTCCTGAGTAGCTGGGACTACAGGCGCCGCCACCTCGCCCGGCTAGTTTTTTTGTATTTTTAGTACAGACGGGGTTTCACCGTGTTAGCCAGGATGGTCTCGATCTCCTGACCTCGTGATCCGCCCGTCTCGGCCTCCCAAAGTGCTGGGATTACAGGCTTGAGCCACCGCGCCCGGCCCCCTTTTTTTTTTTTTTTTTTTTGATGTTTTAAGTCAGTTGAGTGTGGGAAGCTGCAGGTTGAGGCCTCAGTTCATACCTATAGTGACCCAGTAACCTTTAAATTGCCATCTCCAATTGTGTTTCTTGAATTACATCCATAGCGCCTGGCTCTGTTAGGCACACAGTTAACTAGAATGTAGTTTCTACCTCCTCATTTGCAAAGAGACTGACATGGCCTTTGTAGTTGCCATTTGGAGGTAAGAACAAAGTACTGATGAAGCTCCCTAGACGTTAGGGTCACAATATTTGTGCTGGTTCTTAAAGAACGAGTTCTCTGAACAACTAGCCCAGGTAGAGGGGACATCCTTTGCAAAGGCACCAGGCGTGCTCTTTGGGAAGCAAAAGGTTCAGCAGGCCTTGTGCGGGGTCTGTGAGAGCTTAGCAGGCCAAGTCCAGGGAAGGGGGGTTGGAGGCAGGTCAGGGGGTCTGTGAGAGAGCTTAGCAGGCCAAGTCCAGGGAAGGGGGGTTGGAGGCAGGTCAGGGGGTCTGTGAGAGAGCTTAGCAGGCCAAGTCCAGGGAAGGGGGGTTGGAGGCAGGCCTTGTGCGGGGTCTGTGAGAGAGCTTAGCAGGCCAAGTCCAGGAAAGGGGGGTTGGAGGCAGGCCAGGAGGGACCTGGCTCCCATATGCTAGGATTTTAGCTGAAGCAGGAGTGCTCCCCTGCTTTGGAGTAAATAAAACAACAGACACTTGTGCTTGGGAAAGCTACTTGGCCATTATGTGGGAAGTGGATTGGCCCAGAGAGGGACGACAGGTCAGCTGGGCAGTTTGCCAGATGGCATGTCAAGTGTGTAAGAGCAACACAAGTGAAAACCCCACATCCAAGGTCAGATTCTTTAGGACACTCAGCTCTGTGACCGTCCCTTTTTGCCAGAAAGAACTTCCATGGTATGTAATTGGCAGGTTAGCTCTGCCCAGTTATACCCAAATGTCTTATCTAGAACTGACAGAATGACCAACATCTAGCATGACCCTTTCATTTTAAAAATGGGGGAAGCTTTCCAAGGTTGAGGCGGGTGGATCACGAGGTCAGGAGATTGAGATCATCCTGGCCAACATGGTGAAACCCCACATCTACTAAAATGCAAAAAATTAGCCAGGCGTGGTAGCGTGTGCCTGTAGTCCCCGTTACTCGGGAGAATAGGGGAACCGCTTGAACCCTGCAGGCAGAAGTTGCAGTGAGCTGAGATTGTGCCACTGTACTGGTGACAGAGCACGACTCCATCTCAAAAAAAAAAAAAAAAAGAAAAAAAAAAATCCTGGGGGAAGCTGAGGTCTGCTGAGTGAAAGGATTTGCTCATGCTCCAAAACTAGTGGTAGAGCAGCTATTCTGAAAACAAATTCATGGTCTCTTTCCCCCATTCATTCAGATCAGTAGAGTAATACTAGCTAGAAAGACTTGATCCCGCTCACCTATCTAGATAGCATCCCCATCTTTCTCAGTCATCCATTCTCATAGGAAGCCCTTCATACACACCCACCCTTCACTAGCTGGGCTTCCTAGATCCCCTCATCTGGGCCAAGGCAAGGGGTTGGAAAGAAGCTTGGATTATACAGGCTTGAAGCATACAGTCCCCGCAGTGCAACCTGATACTTGGTCTCCTGGCTTTTGCTGCAGTCAGCTTTGTTCTGGGCTGCTGAAGAGGTGAAAGAGGCTGAACAGGTGTAGCCAGTATTTTATCTGGGGCCCCGGGGATGTCCCTGCTCAGACACAAAAACTGCCTCAGACAACCCTGATTTTTATTGTGTTTGCTTGCTTGCTTGATTTTTACAAGGTTAAAGGTTTCTGCAGTGCTTTTAGACTGTTTTTCCAAAGCAGTGGCTGTCCTGATGCAGCTACCAGGCTAGGTGTTTCATGGGATCAGAGATGACATCTTGGACCTGAATGTTTTCCTCAAGGGCCATGTCAGATAAACACAAAAAACTGGTCTCATTGTTCAGCCTTGTAATTTGGCAGAAGCCAAATCAGATGCTCCTGGACCCCACTGCCTAGGTTTTACTGCCTGAACAAAAGCTCTTTCAACAAAAAGTCATTCAGCAAGTAAAAGTGTCAGAAAAGCACCTCTAATTTCAGACACTGGTACATTTTGCTTGAGAGGAAGTGGTGAGGGGAATTTAAAAGAACCCTTTAGTAACAAAATAACATGATTAAGAGCATAATCCCTTTCCTGGCTCAGCCCTGTGACAGCTGGGTGCTTGGACTCAGCAACCCTTAGAAACCCACATCTCTCCCTTGTCTTCAAACCAGGTGATGACATGCCTCTTCTACAGAATTGGGAGGGAAGGGCTCACATTTATTGATTGGGACTGCCAGACAGATGGGGATCTTCAATATTCCATTTCGAGTATTGTGTATCCCTCACTCTAACCCCCGCCGGGGAGACTGGAGTTAGGGGCGGTTGACCTCTACAGAGCGTTTCGGCTGAACTGATGTGCATTAAATGTGGCTGGCAGGGAAATGTGCAGATGTCCCTCTAGCAAATGGAAATGAAATTTGAGCAAATCAAGAGAGGCAGCTGAATAGTGGGGGGTTTCTCATTCCTGTCTGCAAACACATCTATGCACACATGTGCATACACAAATGTCACAGGGCTTTTTCCTCTTGGTGTCTAGTATCAAAAATGTCACAGAGGTTGGAACCCATGTATACTGACCAAGTGGTCCTTTTGGGAGGGCGTTCTACCCTTTCCCTGGTAAAACATGGGTTCCACTTAAGCACTTTCTGGTCAAAGGTGAGTGTCATAAACTACGGTTTAAGAAATGGGACCCAGGACGTTTGCAGAGGAGACAAGACACAGGTCCCTGCTAGCCCACTGGCACTGGCTGAGGCAGCTAACAACTTTTTCGTTCTTCCTAATCACCTTCAGATAAAAGACTCTCTTGAGAATCATTAATGTCATTCCCAAAGCAAGTCATCCCTCCTGCTAACCGGCTGCAATAATGGTCCAAATAAGGGGAAGCTAATGAAGGGGGAAAGTTGGTAACCATGAAATCAGAGGCCCTTTTCATTGATGGATTTCAAGAGGAACAACAACAACAACAACAACAACAACAAACAGATGAGGGTGACATTGTATAAAATATCAAATGCCAGGACACTAACATGAAAGAAACTCATGCAGATTCCTAGGGGTTTCCTAGGATGAGAAAGATGATGAAAAACCATTTAATGAGCCAACCACTCTCTTTTTTCCTGTGCATCACAACTACCCTTACCACACACATTATGGGGTGCTGAGAAAGTGGGCTGCTCTTAGCAAACTTCATATTAGTTCCCTGGCATGAATACTGAACATTTTGCACATCTAGTCCCATGTCAAAGTGGAAGTGTGAATTTCAGTAATATGGCTAAGGTTTATTTAATAAAAAATGAAAAGTGGAAGGGTACCCCCCATCCCCTAGAGGGGGACAGGGCTTCCAATTGTCAACAACAATGACATTTTGCATTTGTAGCACTTCACAGCTTGCAGATATAATCTTGTCCATTATGTTGTTTAATCCTAATAACAGCCTAGTGGGGTGGGCAGCATGTATATGATTGTTCCCACTTCAAAGAAACAGGAGTTTAGAGAGAAGGGATCTATTGAGCACTGATCAACATAATAATGTAGTCATATTTCAAAAACCTGTGTGTCCACATCATCCCCCTCAGCTCTCTCGGGGACACCTTAGGTTACACAATTACTCCGCTTCACTGAAGGGGAAGAGTCTCCTACAGCATTTCCCAGGGAGACCGTTACAACAATGAAGTCCCCAAAATAAAGGCTAGGCACACACATTCTATTTTAAGGGCATTGTGCTCTAATACTTCTCCATCGTTAAAGAACACATCTCTTCCTTCCTGCGTCTGCAGAGCCCTGATGCCAGCAGTGTTATTAGGAATTGTCAACAAAGCAGGAAAAGAGGGAGCTGGAGCCCAAGTCAGGACCTCCCTTCTGGGGGCGCACCCTGCCACTTTAGGGGCTGTGACACCAACTGCCTCTGTGAAAGAAAAAGGATGAAAGCCTCAGCTTTTGTAGCTGCTTCATCCTGCTCAGGCCCCAGAGATCACAAAAAAGATTTAAGAAGCTTGTAAGAACCCAGGATGAATCAGAAGCAGAGAAGAAGAAATGCTCTGTACCTAGAAGGGTGAAGAACTTGTCCAGCCTCAGAACATGGTGGTAAAGTTAGTTTGAAAGTAAGAGACATGTAAGAAATATCCACTGTTGTCATTTCACTTCAGCTCCACGGTCACTGTAGCACAATGGGTACCAAAGCAACCATCTGACTTTACCCCTGATATCGGTGATTGAATGATTTGGTTGAGTGCCTAGAAAAATCTTCCACTAGGAGACAGAAGAGAGAGCGCAGCTCTACTTAGGGACCCGTCTTCCTCCTCCATGTTGCTACCCCTCATTCCACGTTGCTACTGCCACAGACAAGCCTTCCTTGAGTTAGTGAGCTGTAAGTGCACGTGGTGCAAGAGAGATAGCACCATCTTCTCTGGCGTGGGTGCCCAGCCTTCCTCCTGCCCTCAGAGGAGCAGTGCCTGGCTGATCATCACACAGACCTATGCTACGGCACTCTGAATAAGCCAGCATTTTCCACTCACCCCTTGGACAAATGACCTCCGACAGATTCCACTCAGAGGGAGGAGAAAATGGGCATTCTTCTTAGAATCCCCACTGTTCTCTTTGTGTTTGCTTGTTGCTGTTTGTTTGTGAGACAATTGAAGCCCTGTTCACAGTAAACAAAGCCTTTTCTCAGAACACAAATATACTTCTTAGTGAATAGGGAGAGGCTTGGTTGTAATCAACTATGGCAGCTCTGGTATAAAATATATATGTAATTCCAACTGCCTTGCAATGATTACTTAATTATGTACTCAATAAAGGTAACTACTCTGGAAACAATTAACTTTTCCTGATCAGAAGGGTCAGAGTCCATAGCCAGTCAACTTTGGAAAGGAAATTATATATTCCAAAGTGGTGTGTGTGTGTGTGTGTGTGTGTGTGTGTGTGTGTGTTGTGTGAAACAAAGTTGTCTCTTGAAGACTGATGTAGGTGTTGACTGATTTGAATTCTTATTTGTGTTTAATTTTATTTAAGAACCAAAGATTTATTCCCCTCATTTCCAGGGTGAAGAGAAGGCCTGTGATCACATTTCATGCTTGGGGAGAAAAGATAATGTGTTAGACTTATATGTATGAATAGAAACAGGTAAATAGTCATATTTCCTTCTAACTTTGTAATTTAAACAGTGTAAGTCAGTAGGGAAGGGTTGTAATTGAAGCCAAAGTAAGTGAGGTGAAAATTACTAGGTGTTGGAGCATCTGCATCTCATTTTAATTAGGTGACTGTAATAGCAAGATCAAAAACTTTTCCTTGTCACTCAATCTGTTGGGCTTTCTAATCAAGAAACCAAAGGGATTGTTTTGTCTTCAGGAAAGGGTGACCTAAAACAATCCTCTCTAATTACCTAGACAGAGCAGCAGACAGATTTGGGCTCAGGAATGAGTGCGGCTCAGGGAAGGTGTGTTGTGAGGCCAAGGTACTCTAAGACCAGCCCCACAAAGGCCAGCCCCCAAAGCCCTTAGGGACAGTGATTCTTAATTTGGCAGCTTGGAGTTTTTTCCCTTCCCACAAGGCAAAGTAGCTTAGAAGAAAATGCATCACATCATGGGTCTTGTGGGCCTGGGTTCTAGTCTGAGCTGGCCTCACCATTTGTGGGTCATCATTTGGGACAGTCTTTCAAATTCTTGGCACCTCATATTCCTCATCTGTACAATGGACTTAATGATAGCTGCCCTGCCTACCTCACAGGAGTGTGTAAAAGTCAAATGAGGTGAATGTTCCACCTCTTCTCCAATGGGATATGCTCCTCTTCTCCAATGTGTGTACAAAATGAGATCCCAGTCCTCTAAATTTTCAAATTAAATGACTTTGAGTTCCCATCCTGCTGATAATGAAAATGTCTTTTTTCTCTTCCGTAAATACTCCTTATCTGTCAACAAAAGCAGCCAGAGGGACCAGTTAAACAAAAGCCCTGCCTAGTCTGATAAAGAGTTCTGGCTCCTTTTCACGGATGAAGCCGTCTCAGCCACGTGATGCCCATATCAAGGCCTGGGGGCTCCACACACTGTAACACTGTCTTCCTTGTCCATTTCCAGATGAAGAGTCCAGGGAGAACTGTTTATGCTCTTGATGCGGGGTAGGCAAGCCAAAAGTGGAGCTTAGCCCACAAGGGTTCTTGGCTTTGCCCAGGAAAGAATTCAAGGGCAAGCCAGAGGTAGAAGCAAACAACTTGATTGAAGAGGCAGTGTGACAGTGCCATGACTACTCCTGCAGTGCAGGGCCACCCCTTAGGCAGAGGTAGTGGCTCAGGGGTTTCCAGTCATATTTATACCCACTTGTAATTGCATGCAGATTAAGGGGTGATTTATGCAGAGATTTCTAGGGTGGGGGTAGTAACTTTGGGGTCATTGGTTTATTGGCACGGAAAGGGGCGGTCACTCTAGGTGTTGCCATGGCAATGACAAATCGACATGGCTCGCCAATGGGTGTGTCTGATTGAAAGCTGCTTCTGCTCAGGCTCTCTTTTAGCTAGTCATCAGTCTGGTCCCATGCCAAGCCCCTGCCTCTGGGGTGGAGTTCCCCCTCCTACCTCATTCTCACTGACTTCTGCCTCCCTTTACCACCTGGTGCTCTTCCTGACTGCTCAGCCCACTCTTGCCTCCAGCCAGGACATTGAGGCCTAGAGAATGAGGCCCACAGTGCACTGCAGGAAGGACAATTGTAAACACTCCCCGTGTTCGGTCCATGAGGCCTACACTCATGGACATCAGTACATGATACTTGGCGGCCTTGGCTTGCCAAAGTAGACAAAGCATGTCTACTTTGGTGCCATGCTCTTTGAACTGATACCTGACAGCCATTTTCCCTAAGCATATCTGTGGTGCTGCCCTGTCCAGGCCCAAAGTGTTTGCATTCTGAGCTACAGATGGCCTGGATAGAAGCAGCAGTTAGTCAGTCCTAAGTTTATCCCTGTCTCTTGTCCCAAGAGTTTGTGACATTCTTTACAAGGAAAAAGCTCTACCTTATTTCAACTATAAAGCATTATACCAAATATGTGATGGTCATTATCATACTTCTAAAGGCGCTGAAAGATTTAGTTCAACACCCACCTTTTAAAGAAAAATAAAGCAAGACATAAGAGGTTGCTCAATTGCACACTGCTCATTTGTGGCAGATCTAGGAGTACAAGGCATGTGTCCCAATTTCTAATTCATTGCAAGAGACCACACTCTATTAAAGTACAGACTTCTAAATTGTAATCCCAGAATGTGGAGGCTGAAAAAAAAGATAGAAATTGATTTCATTCTCATGTAGCAGCCCAGAAGCCCATGGTCCAGGACTGTGGGGGAGCTCTTCAGTCTTCAGTGAGTAGCTTCCATTTCAGGTTCAAGCAGCTCTTCTAATTGTGCCAATTTCTTAGTCAATAGGAAAGCCAAAGAGATAGTGGGTGCAAGAGCATGCTGAGTCATTTTGAAGGGGTAACCCCAGTGGTTGTGTGGAGTACTTAGCTCACACCCCATGGGCAGGAATATAATCCCAGGGCCACACTGAGCAGCAAGGGAGGCTGGAAAATGCAGACTTCAGGGCCTTGTGCTCTTCTGAAATTCAGAGGTGTGCATCATTTTTGTAAACAAGGGAGATTAAAGACTAAAACATAAGGTCTGAAACTGTAAAACTCCTAGAAGAAAACATAGTGAAGATGTTCCTTGACATTGGTTTGTCAATGATTTTTCTGATAAGAAAGTAATAGCATGGGTCAGGTGTGGTGGTTCACGCTTATAAGTCCAGCACTTTGGGATCCACCCAAGGTGGGTGGATCATATGAGGCCAGGAGTTCAAGAACAGCCTGGGCAACATGGTGAAACCCCATCTCTACTGAAAATATAATAACTTAGCTGGACGTAGTGGCACACAGTTGCAATTCTAGCTACTCGGGAGGCTGAGGCAGAAGAATCACTTTAACCTGAGAGGCTGAGATTGCAGTGAGCTGAGATCACACCTCTGCACTCCAGCCTGGGTGACAAAGTGAAACCCTGTCAAAAAAAAAAAAAAAAAAAAGAAAGAAAAGATAAGAAAAGTGAAAAAAGAAAAGAAAAGAAAAGAAAGTAACAGCCCAGGCAACAAAAGCAAAAATAGACAAGTGTGACTACATAAAACTAACAACTAAAAACCTTCTGCACAGCAAAGGAAACACTCATCAGAATGAAAAGGCAGTCTAAGGAGTGGGAGAAAATATTTGCAAACCATATACTGAAAAGGGATTAATATCCAAAATATACAGGGAATTCACAAAACTCATAAGCAAAAAAACCTGATTAAAAATTGGGCAAAGGACACAAGTAGACATTTTTCAAAGAAGACATACAAATGGTCCACAGTTATATTAAACGCTGCTAAACATCACTAATCATCAGAGAAATGCAAGTCAAAACCACAACGATATATCACCTCCTACCTGTTAAGATGGCTATTATGAAAAAGACAAGATATAACAAGTGTTGGTGAGGGTGTGAAAAAGGGCCCCCTTGTATTCTGTTGGCAGAACTGTAAATTAGTACAGCCATTATGGAAAACTGTATGAAAGTTCCTCAAAAAAATTAAAAGTGGAACTACCATATGATCTAGCAATCTCACTTCTGGGGATATATTCAAAGGAAATGAAATCAATATGATGATGAAGCACTACCTGCAACCCCATGTTCATTGCGGGAACATTCACACTAGCCAAGATTTGGATACAAACTAAGTGTCCATTAATGGATTAATGAATAAACAAATTCTGGTACATATATACAACTGAATGTTATTCAGCCATAAAAAAGAAGAATATCCTGTCACTTGCAACAACATGAGTGAACCTGCAGGACATTATGCTAAGTGAAATAAATCAGACACAGAAAGTCATATACTGCATGATCTCACTTAGCTGCAGACTCTAAAATAGTTGAACTCATAGAAGTAGAGAGTAGAATGGTGGTTGCCAGGAGCTGACAGGGTAGGGGAAGTAGGGAGATGTTGGTCAAAGGCTACAAATGTTCAGTTATAAGATGCATACGTTTTGGGGATCTGAGGTACAGCATGGGTGGCGACAAGTGTTAATTAATTTGACTAATGTAATTATTACACTATATATGTATATTAAATCATCACATTGCACACCTTGAAAATATTTAATCTTTGTCAATTAAAATTTTTTAAATGCATGTATACATATACACACATGTGCATATAAATATGCGTATATATACACATGTGCATATATATGCATGTGTATATATGTCTATATGTGTATATGGATATATATATGTGCTATATATATATATAGTAATTAACCACTACACATGCTACATCAATACCTGGTTTAGGCATCCTGCCTCCACCAAGCCTTCCCTGAGCTCCCTGGCAGTGTTGAGCTCTTCTCTCCTCTCCCAAAGGACTCTGTGCATAAAGGTTTCTAATACACAATGCATTGGAAAGCTTTGCTTCCCATTAGACTATAAGCATATCAAGGGCAGGAACTGCATCTTTTTTACCTTTATAAGCCCACAGTCTACATTGAGCCCGGTAAATTGAGGGGCACAATAAATCATTTGCTAAATGGAGTTATCATTACTAGACATAACATAGTAAAGGTTGAGTCTCCATGCACCACATAAACAAAATTACTACTAGTGAATATCATAGTTGTCCTAATGGTTGTAGCATAAATTACACACTCACCAGGTGTCAGGCACCAGGCTACGTGTTCTCTGGACATTAGGTCATTTAATCCTCATAAGAATACCCTTAGGAAAGTAACTTTTGTTACTTCCTTTGGCAGATAAGGCAACTGAAGGCCAGAGAAATTAAAGAACTTTGCTATACTCACCGAGTTAGTAATTAGTGGACCCATGGTATATATTTGGGTGACCCCACAGCCAGTGCTTTTAATCATCTTGTCTTATTAGGTGAAGTGGGACAGGGTATCCTTTTAATGTGACAAAGAGTGCCTATCAGAAACCAAAAGACAGCCAACACTGCAGGAGCCTATGTGATTAATAACACAAGAGAGTCAGACTAATCCCTTAGCAACATTCTTCCAACAATACACAATAACAACGTGCAGCCAATCACACAGATATTCCATATGTGCACAACCATGTCAATACTGCAGAGATGCTCTTTCTGTTTTCCAAAGAGCTTTAACATATAAGATATAGTTAGTAGCTGACATTTGAAGTATTTAAAACAAAACATTAAACTTTTAATACCCTACAATCCCTTGACCCTTACTAGAACCCCACCCCAGCACACAGTCAAGTACCTCAGTCATTTGCAAAACCACAACAACAACTGAACATACAAAGAGAGTAGAATATAAATCAGAGGTAGCCCAAGAAAGCAGAGTGGGCATCAAGGGATTCTGACCTGGATGATGGCACTAGGGACATACAAGCACATCAGCTCTGGAGGCTAAGCACATGCATAGAGATCTTGGCTGAGTACAAGCCTAAGAGAGAGAGAGGCAGTGCGAGAGAGGGAGAGGTGTTTATTTCTCTCTTCATTAATGCTCTGCTGTGTAAGTGCTGATAAGAATCTTCTAAAACTATTTTAGGAGTTTTTTTTTTAATGCAACTTGGGTTTGTTGGGGGCAGAAGACTCATGATTTGGAGGAGAAAAAGACAACAAGATTTGATTTCACAGATGCTTCAGAAATAATGGCACAATCTTACCGTTTTCAGCAAATATAATCTGAAGCATTCAACTTCCGATAAAGGTGTATCGCCTTCATTTGTGCAGCAAACTGCAGATTAAGCTTTTTTTAAATGCTGTTCAAATTGCCTGTGAAGCAACCTTTTATGAGATATGATGGTTCAAACAATTTTGCAAAGAGCAGAAGACAAAGAATACATTTTTACCCTGAGCTGGTTTCCCTGGAAACACTGAAAAAATGTAATACGATATCTCTTAGAGGTAGTTCAAGGACCAGGGCTCCTCTTTACTTATTTAATTTTTTTGAACAGTGTTTAATATCTGCTTCTTCCTCTCCCTGCAGTGGAAACCTAGAAAGTTGAACAAACTCTCTTGTACCTGGCAGCCTGAGTGTCCTCTTGTTAATTGTGTGCCCACCCTAAACAAAGGAAAATTTGAGCCAAGTTGCACATTCATTAGTCTTTGGTACAATTTGAAATAAGAAATTAAAGAAATAGAATTTGAACATTTTGCTCTACCATAAAAAAAATCCCCAAATACCAACAAAAAAAAAATTAAGAGGAAAAAAGCCGGCCCACTCTTTTTCAAACCATGTCTAAATTAATCTGTTTCAAGGTCTTCAAATACCGTTTATTTTAGCTTTATTTATACTTTGGCTCTTCACCCGTCTCTGATGTGCCAGCATATGCAGGCTGACAGAATTGTGCCCAAAATAGCAAACTAACACATTTCCCAAGTTCAGATGCAAGACCACCAGGGGCTGGAGGTTGCAGAGAAGCCCAGGATGAAATGTTGGGAGAACCTGCAGGTCAGGAACATGTTAGGGAGCACAAGGTTGTCTGCAGTGCACCTCTGTGGGCCTTGATTTCCACCATTCATTACTCGTGTGAAGAGAAAATCAAAATAGGAAAAGTGAAGAAACATCTGGGCCGTGTGGGAAGGAGTTAAATTTGATTTTAAAATAAATAAGGCGTCAAAGCTTCAGTTTCACTTATTCAAACATTTAAGATGAAAAGCAAAATGTTGGTTTAAAGAAGTTTGGAATCTTTTTGTGGGTGGGTGAGGGTAGGAAGGGGCTGCAACCTCAAACCAAACTCCTCACTCTGCAGGTGCTTCTGTCCTGCCTCACCTGAGGATAAGGCAGTGAGTTAAGAGGACAGTGTGGACGGGGGGGGCTCCCTGCTAGTTCGCCCCACACATTTCTTCACAACCACTGAGTCTGGGTAAGACATGACATTCTGGGAGGAAACCTCTTCAAGCTGAAAACAATACCATTGTTTCTCATTTGGAATCTTTGAGGAAGAGAATTAGTGTGGGAGTCTTAAGGGTCATCGAAATACATGGAATCACTGCCTTTTTAGATGGGACACTGTGTGAGGAGTAGCCTAGGGAACTGGGAAATGCCAAACCAGCAAAAGCAGATTGGCACATGCCATGGTCCTCCTTAAGGTGGACCCAGGCTTATGGTGATCCTCCTTAAGGGTCCTCCTTAAGGCAGGTCTTCCTTAAGGCAGACCCTCCTTATGGGATCCAAGCTCATGCCAAAGGACACAGCAGGCCTTGGGGGTCCTCCCAACCCCACCGTACACATTGTTTTTTTTTTTTTTTGAGATGGAGTCTCACTCTGGTCCCCCAGGCTGGAGTACAGTGGCACAATCTTGGCTCACCGCAACCTCCGCCTCCTGGGTTCAAGCGATTCTCCTGCCTTAGCCTCCTGAGTAGCTGGGATTACAGGCGCCTGCCACCATGCCTGGCTAATTGTTTTATATTATTAGTAGAGACGGGGTTTCACCATGTTGGCCAGGCTGGTCTTGAACTCCTGACCTCAGGTGATCCACCCGCCTCAGCCTCCCAAAGTGCTGGGATTACAGGCTTGAGCCACCACACCCGGCCTATACCGTACACATTTTTTAATGCAGGTTGAACTAGATGCAAACGAATATGAGGACTTCATCTGAAGACAGAAAGTCCAATTTTAAAAGCACCCTGTGGGATATGTGGGAAAGGAAAAAGGCAACCCTTCCCGTTTGCCTTTGTATCATAAGGGGCAGGTGAACATGAAGAAACACATACATCCTCAGGCAGTGGCAGAACTGAACTGAGCTGGTTTCCTAGGCACCGTGGGCCTTTGGACGTCATGTCTCCTGGCTTCTTTTTTTGACAATAGCATCCTATCTTTCCTTTGAGAGTTAATGTTCTCCTTGCTACAATCTTGATGCGACCATTAATTAAACTTGCTGGTACTCTCCTAACAAAGTGGTGGGCAGATGACCCAAGCCAGATCAATCGACATCTTTTTCCCAAAATCTTTAGAAGGAAGTACTCAATGATTGGTGCTCATGCCTGAACATATCCACACCCACTGGAAGTGCCCTTGAAGGCCCAGCCCCAGGCTGTCAGTTGGAAGGAGCTCTGGACATAAAGGTAGAAGAATACCTGTTTCAAGGAGGGCTTGAAGTTAAGTGCGGTTTGAGGGAGAAGCACACATTGGCACACATGGTGGTGAGACTGGAGATGGAAGCTGCTGTATGAGCCCTGCTGTCACAAATAAGTGGGGCTATAGGCATCATGATTCAGCCAGGTCAGCCTAGACCTTCCGGAAGACATTGGTGAGTCACGGGGACAGGTCACTGGGCCTTCTGGACAGAGTACAACTTGGGGGCCAAACTAGCATGACATAGAGAAAGATTCATTTGATTACAAATCATAGAAACATATTCAGCCCAGTTTAATTAGGTAAAGTGGGAACTTGTTATGAGGATATAGGGTGCACAAATGTTTTTGCTTTTCTTCGTCAACTTTCTCCATTTTCTTAAGTTTATTTTTATATGTGCATAAGGTAAGGCTTCCATCTTTTTGTCTTCCAAACCAATACAAGGGGCTCTTACCTGGTATATTGAGTAAGGCCCTCCATATCCACAAGTTCAGCATCCATGGATTCAACCAATCACTCATTGAAAATATTTTTAAAATTAAAAATAATATAAAATTTAAAATAATACAGTATAACAACTATTTACATAGCATGTACACTGTATTAGGTATCATAAGTAACCTAGAGATTATTTAGATTATACAGGAGAATGTGCATAGGTTACATGCAAATACTATACCATTTGATATCAGAGACTTAAGAATCTGAGGATTTTGATATCTGTGGGGGTCCTGGAGTGAATCCTTGAAAATACTGAGCAATGACTATATCTCAAAGAACCTGATGCAAGAATTCATTGGTTCTCATAAGGGCCTGAAGCCTAGAATTACAAATTCAAGAAGCAGGGCACTTTCTCTCTCTTTCTGTGGCACCCTGGCCTCTAGTGTCCCGTCTTAGTTCAGCTCCAAAAACTGCCACTCTCTGATTATCTGCACATGGGTCTAATGTGGCTGCTCTAGAAAGGCAGCCTGAGCTTCCAAAGCACATCACTCTCCAGTTCAAGCACCCACCAGAGATTGGCTAGCTTCTCTGTGTCTCAGCCCTGTGACTTGGGATTGGAGCCCAGGGTCTGAGATCTGTAACTGTGGTGGCCTTTGTGTAAGGAGACCTGGTAGCCATGCTGCCTGAGCAGACCATAGCTTACCTGTGCTCCCTGGAGCCTCCATGCAGACAGAGGCAATATCTGCCCTCTGGAAAATTTCTCAAGTGCCATCTAAGGACAGAAGGAGTGAGCACAGCTTGATTCTGGAGTTCAGTAATTAGCACTTATAGGTTGAGCAGCTTAGAGAAATTGCTTACATGTTCTGAGCCTCAATTTCCTCATTTAAAAAAACAAGAGGGTGTTTACGGGAGATAATTGAATTAGATAATTTAAGAAAAGTGTCCAGCCCATACTGGATCTCCATAAGCCATTTTCCTTGTGTTACCTGGGCATATAGAGGGTACCAGAGGGATCAGAGGACAAGGACCCTTTCCTGTGAAGCACACACAGGTAGCAACGGATTTTTCCTAGCTTTTCTGAAAGCCTGTGCTGGCAGTAAACACAGATTTACTGAGTTTGCTCTAACATCCAGGCTCTGTGTGTAAAACCATTAGGCTGAGTGACAGTGCTGTAAGCAGCCTCTGGGACCTGCATGTGTTTAAACAAACATGACATTCTGCACGGCTAATGTGACTCAGTAGGTGCTCCATGTATCTTTATTCTTTAATGGTAAAATATATATATATATATTCCCCAGAATATCAGAGCACTAGCTGTCAGGTGAGAAGGAAAAAAATCTCAATACATAAATTGTATTCAGAGCTGAGGGGATGTGGGGTCTTGAGTGCAGTTGTTAGGGAATGGAGTTTTAATCATTAGCATCTCTTCTCTTGGGTAAGTCTCACTCTGGTTGTTTTTGGTGTTTGGTTGACAAGAATTGTGGTATAATTCTTGTGGCCACAAAAAAAAAAAAAAAGTATTTTCCCCAAATGTCCGTGAGAGAGTCTGAAATTGATTCATTTAGTCAGCAAACATTCTTAGCACATCATATTTCCTGTGCTGTTCTAGGGGCTGAAAAAGTGCACAGGCGGAGAGATGAATGCGATGCAGTGAGCCACGTGCTCTGATCAGGCTCCGGGACACTCATTGAGGAGCCACAGGAGGGACCCCTCCCATCTGTGAGACTGAAGGTGGACCCCACACTGTCTTAAAGGATGAGTAGGAATTGGCTACAGGAGTGGGGTTGATGGTTGAGTTTGGGGGCGGAGTGGCATAGAGGGGTTTGTTCCATGAGACGGGAAGAGCCTATATAAATAAAGTCCCAATAGATATGGTCCTGGAAGAATGTGCAAGCACCCAAATTCTTCAAACCCAAAATGGACACATTTCTTTGGATGTTAAGGTCTCTGAAGTCAGCACACATTATACAATCAATATCTATCTACATATCATGTTTGTCCCTGGACAGCACCCTCCTCAGCCCCCCAACACACACACACAGTGTAACCACTGACACTGTCATGGGCCCTCACTTACTTGGTCTTTTGTTCTCATGGTATCTATGTATATTCCCACTAACCATATATTGTGAATCCTTTTAATTTGCATTAGCCAGACAGCCAAGTTAATAATAGTATTATACTTCATAATATTATAAAAATCTTAAGAATGTAGCATCGTATATTTAGTTTTTCCCATGTCAACGAGTCTATAATACGTAACAACCTTGAATGTATACCTTTTAAAATTGACATTATTTTTATTTACTAGATTGCCAGAAGTTGGATTGCTATGACAAAGGGTATGTGTATTTCAATATTAATAATTATTTCTGGAATTCACTAAAAAATGCTCCTATAATTCACAATCATACAAGTAGCAAATGATATTACCATTCTCCTCATACCCTGACCAAGGTGACTCCACCTTTTTAAGTGTGGCCAATCTTGTGGGTAAGAAGGTTCATTGTTGTTTTACTTTCCACATTTCTGAACATTAGTAAAATTAAGCAAATTTGCATTTGCTTAGAAAAACAAAAAGAATGTTTTCTCTTTCCTTCATCAACTTTCTCCATTAAGTTTATTTTTGTATGTGCATAAGGCAAAGTTTCCATCTTGTTGTCTTCCAAACAAATACAAGGGGTTCTTATTCAGTTTACTGAGTAAGATATACTTCCCCACTGTCTTCTAATACCAATATGGTGACTTTGAATTCTGTCAACTCAACTAAGCTGAAACTCTGTTTTCCAGAATTCCCTTCCCTGTGTGGCTCCAGGTTAGGCATGGCTACAGGAAAAACCTAGAAGTTGGCAGTAACACAGCAGCCATTGTGTTTTGAAGGTCATTTTAGGGCTCAAGGTTCTGTTGTCAGCTCTTGCATATGTTAGCTTAGGACAGCATTCAGACCTGCAGCTCCTTCAGCTCATGAGAGCTCCTTCTTCAGCTTCTCTGATTCCTAGGCCAGGTATGCCTGCACAGCTCCATAGCTCAGGGAACCAGCTTCTTCTACAGGTCACTTACAGCATCAAGATTGGAGGTAGTGACAGACAAAAGCAGGTTCCAGTTTGTCCTCATGGATTCCAGTTTGTCCTTACTGCTTTGCCAGTTTGTCCTGTCTCTCCTCCCCTCCATGTCCATCTTTCCTTCCTAACTGCTAGTCAGACTCATCTATGGTGGCTCAGGTTCTAAGAACACAGCAACAGCCTTGCATAGACTTCCCCGTGGGCTCCCACCATTGCATGAGGTCAAAGTCTGCTAATCTTTTATCTCAGGGCTTCTCAGCCTCACCATTATTGACATTTTGGGTTGGATAATTCTTTATTGTGGAGGTTGTCCTGTGCATTGTAGGATGTCTAGCAGCATCTCTGGCCTCTACCCACTAAATGCCATTGGCACTTTTCTACCCAGCTGTTACTACAAAAATATCTCCACAATTTTTCAAATGTCCCCTGGGGGGCAAAATTATTCCCATTGAGAACTACCACTCTATAGTATTGACAGTGGTTCTGCTTCTTTGATTGAACCCTAAGGATTATCATCACCTATATCACATATTGTTTACAAATCTACAAAAATAAGGATCTGTTTCCTTATTCTATTCCACTGATAAATTTGTGTGTTTGTGCCAGTACTATGCTTTTTTAAATTATAAAAGTTTTAAAGCAGGTAAAACTAAGCTGCCACACTACTCTTCCATTAAAACATGTCTTTTGCATCTTTTGCATATTTATTCATCCACATGACATCCTGGTTAAGCTATCTTGTAAAGAATAGACTTTTAAACTGGAGTCCCTGATCCTCTTGAAATTGAAAAATTGTGTGTGTCCAGAGATGGCATGTAAGGTGGTCACTGTGAGTCTTAACATCTTTGTGATCACCTTCTCTTTTCACAATCCCCTACCTAAATGTCTCAAAGGAGCTGGCAGGCAAATCAGGGTGGTCCATCCACATTCAAGATGAATTCAGTGAATGCACAGAACCGCATCCCCCAAATTTGTGAGAGACCTTCTGGAGAAGCCTCCTGAGTGTGACCTAGTACCCAGGGTGTGGATCTCAGGGGGCCAGGAGCACACCTTTACACACAGGGTGGGAAACTTCTTGCTTTGGCAGGCAGTGAAGCTTCATAAGTGCACCGTATCCTATGTTCATCTCTCATTTATTATTTATACCCCACCTGCTTCCAAAAGGATGTGACATAACTTTCAATTCAAAGTACAGATAGGAAAGAACCACACAAGCTCTGAAACTGTCAGGAGGCAACAGCCAAGAAGAAGAGACAATAGCGGGAGGGAGTCTGTAGAATAATAATACCAGAAAGCATTGCCTTAGCTCTGAACTTTCTGTCCAAGAAGAAAAGAAAGGAAGAAAGCAAACACAATAGCATGCAGTTGTCTTTAGCTAGTAACAGGAAACAGATCATCAAGACAGGCCTCTGAAGAACTCTGGCCCCTTTTGCCAGCAGAGAGCCAGGCAAGGAGAAGAGAATATCCCTGAACATCCAGCCTCTGAAGGGACCTGTGCCCATTACAAAATTGCTAATTTTCTGTTGTTCAAGGGAAAGCTGCCCTTGTAGAACTGTTTATTTTACTCATCAAATATTTACTGGGCACTGGCTCCAGACAGACTTGGTGCTAAAGATTTAAAAGTGAGAGTAAGAACCTAATGCCCTCCTTCAGGGAACTCATAAGTCAAGTGAGGAAGACAGATGTGAACAAATAATTGAAATGGACCTTGATAAGATCCCAGCACAGAGATGAACATTGGGCATCGGAGTACAGAAGGGAGGCAGGAACTTTACTTGGGAGGGATACCAATACATAGGAGACCAGGGCGGAGGAAGATGGGCACTCTCAGCTGAAGACATGACACCCGCCTCCCACAGGCAAAGACAGCACATAACTAGGTAGCCACGTTTTTTTTTTTTTTTTTTTTTTGTCTGTCCTCTCTCTCTCTCTCTCTCTCTCTCTCTCTCTCTCTCTCTCTCTCTCTCTCTCTTTCTTTCTTTCTTGACAGAGTCTCTGTCACCAGGCTGGAGTGCAGTGGTGTGATCTTGGCTCACTGCAACCTCCGTCTCCCAGGTTCAGGCAATTCTCCTGCCTCAGCCTTATGAGTAGCTGGGACTACAGGCACCCGCCACCATGCCTGGCTAATTTTTTGTATTTCTAGTAGAGACAGGTTTTCATCATGTTGGCCAGGATGGTCTCGATCTCCTGACTTCATGATACACCTGCCTCAGCCTCCCAAAGTGCTGGGATTACAGGCATGAGCCACCACAGCCGGTCTGCCAGTTTTAGGGAAAAGGAATGAGGTGGTGCGCATGAAGCGTAGAGTGCATGGTCATGGTGAAGCAAGTGGAGACATGAAAACTTGGCTGCCATTAAATTGTGAAGAACCTTTTATGTAAGGCTAAAGAATCTAGCTTTCGGCTTGGGAACCATCAGAGGTTTTTAAGTAGGGAGTGCTGAATTCAGATCTTGGATTTTGTGCATTTGCTTAAGATCCTCAAATTTATATCCATCAGGTTTATGAAGAGGCTAGAATTGGTCAACACATCTCACCTGGAGCAACCCAGAGCTGAAACAAGGGCATTTCATACCAGCTCAGTGTTCTTTTGCAAAGCAGAACTGTGTGTCCTTTCTCATAATAAAACAGATAACGAGGGACTTTGGCTCAGCGCTCCTACTTAGACACAGCCAAGAAGAGAAGTAAAGTCAGCAGCAGGGGGCTGCTTCCAAGAATAAATCTAGGAGTTTTGGAAGGAAAAAAAGAAAGACACATTTGTGAGTCATCTAAAAATACATTCCATGGTGAAGGACACACAGGTACTTTCTGCTTTTCTCTGTAGTTAAAAGAACATAAAGTAGCCAGCTCCTATTAGTGTAAATGATCAAAGTGGTTTTCTAGTGGAATAAAAAGCCAAGGGCAGCACAGTCGAATGAGGGACAGGAGTCCAGGATGGATTGAGGACCAAGGACAGTGGCTGTAGGACAGTGGGTTCCAGTATGGACAAGAAATATACCTATTTTATATTAAATATATATTAAATATTCTAAATCTAGGGAGGAATGTAGGGAGGAAAGGAGGGGGCAAGAAGCTGCAGCTCTGCTCTTCCAGCTCTGTGCAGGAAGAAAGATGGTGCCACTGACCCCTGCTCTGTTTCTGACAATAACCAAATATCCCTCTCCTGGAGGACCAGCCTCAGCAGCCTCCCAAACCAAGCTTATCATCCTTCACCGGACCCGCCATTGTGAAAGTTTGCTCATTATATGTGTTCTAAGTCTAAAGGATCTAGTAAGAAAGGAAATATTTCCAAAGTTTGAACATACACGTGATTTATGATGCCAGAAACCCTGAAGTAGGAGTGGGCTGCAATCCAGCCATGACACTTTCATTTTATGACTATCAAGACCTTCGTGTGCAGATCCGGAGCATTCATTGTGACCCGTAGCTTGATATAGTAAGTCCTCCCACAGGGTTGCGTGATATCATAAGTTTGTTTGCATTTTTAAAAGCCAGACATGATTGATTTTTCCCTCTGCTCTTCCTGAGAACCAATCTTTCATAGTGTCTCACGGCTTTTATGACTTCTCTCCAAATATCTCAGGCCAGCTTCGCCTCTGGCCATGCAACACCTCAGATCTCCCAGAATCCCTTGGAGAGATAGTCCTCGGAGCTCTAAACTCAGCTAATAAAGATAAAATTGCTTTCTCCTTTGGCCTTGGCTCCTTTGCTCTCTGACACCATTTGGACTCGGATACCTGGTAGAAGCTAAGAAAATGACTACCTTAAAATGATAATGTTTTGTTAATAGGGAAAACCTCAGGCTGAAAGTGAGCACACTCCCTAGACAAACTGAAAAACTCAGCACGTTTTGTGATTGGGGACCATTATCCTCCCTGTAGCCTCCCCATCTCACTTGGTACCAACTTCTCATGCTCTCTATACCTCTCTGGGGTTAAGATTCTTCTCCTCCTCCTGGATCCTCCACCCAGATTTGCCTCTTACCACCCACTTTCCATGTTCCAGACTCTTCCTGATGTCCAGCCTTCCAGCAAACTGCCCTGAGTCCCATCTCACACCCTGTGATCTGTTAATTAAGCTAATGATGAAGTGGTGGTGCTGCAAAGAAAGTCGTCCCTGATGGTGGACTGCGTAAGAAGACGCTTCTGCTCCTAGAGTATGCATGTAGTGTGTGCCCCCGTGCCTCTTCCTCATGCTTTGTAAACCCTCATATTCCCTTGGCAAAACCCTGGCTCCACCATTTTATGCCACTTTGATGGGACTATTGGTTGGGTTGCCCTGGTCTGTCACAAAACCTGGGACACCAGACCGCAGCCAGGCCAAATAGGGTCTTCTTGTGAGAGTGGCAAAAAGATAACCAACTTCTATAAAATGAAGATTCTGGAAAAAGCTATGCACTAATTCTGGACATGTAGTTTTTCACACCTGGACTGCTTCCCTTTTTGACCTTTCGAAGACCTGAACAACCATCTGATGAAGTACCTTCCCTTCTCATTTTCCCTTACATTTGTTAGCAGCACAAAACAGAACAACAACAACAACAACAACCTACTAGCATTTCTTAACCTGAAAGGATGGTAAAGTATGGCCCATCTTAAGAAAAGGAAGCCTTAGGAGAGACTATTTTAGACAAAATGGCCTTTAGCGAGGTTTCATGTGCTCTCTGAGAAAACAAGAAAACACCAGTAGATGCTTCTGGCAGATCTCAGGGTGATATGGTTTGGATCTGTGTCCCCACCCAAATCTCATGTTGAAATGTAATCCTCAGTGCTGGAGGTGGGGCCTGGTGGGAGGTGATTGGGTCATGGGGGAGGTTTCTTATGGTTGCACACAATCCCGTCTTGGTGCTATCATTGCAATAGTGAGACCTGGTTGTTTGAAAGTGTATGCCACTTACCCCACCACGCTCTTCCCTCCTCCTGCTCTAGCCATTTAAGACGTGCCTACTTCCCCCTCACCTTCCACCATGATTGAAAGTTTCCTGAGGCCTCCCCAGAAGCCAAGCAGATGCCAGCATCATGCTTCCTGTACAGCCTGCAGAACCATGAGCCAATTTAAACCTCTTTATAAATTACCCAGTCTCAGGCATTTCTTTATAGCAGTGCAAGAATGGACTAATACACAAGGTCTCCCTGTAGTTTTACCAATACACTCCACTGAGGGGGCAATCAAAGGGCTAAGGGAAACATTTGACATGTGCCAAGGCCTCTGCATGAGTATCTCACTTATTTCATGGTCAAGAGGATGACTCTGCCAAGCAGCCTGGCCAAGCCTTCCCCAGTCACCCTCCCCAAGGTGACGCTGAAGAGCAGAGCTGCCTGCCACATCCGCAGGAAACTCTGCCCCGACTGCACAGTAGACAACAAACTAGAGAGCCCAGGAGAAGGGTTCCTCCCTCTCCCCTCAGCAAGGCTCTGGCTCCTGGCTATCACCCTCCTAGACAAAGGGGAGAAAAATGGGATCAAATGTGGTCAGACACAGACATACCAGGAGGCTGATAAGGCTCAAGCTTTGAGGCCCGTACTTGCACCAGCCCCTTTCCAACCTCATAGTCTATAAAGATTCAATTCTATACCTAATGCCATATTGTTATTTTCTATGGTTTTCATCAAGCAGGCCCTCAAATTGTGTAAGCATTGGGCCCCACAAAACTTGCATCTCTCCCCAAATGTAACACAAACAGAGGAAAGAGAAATAAAACTAGGAAACCCAAAGATGGGTGTTCTCTAAACAAAATCAAAAACTAAAAATTTTTACTTTTGAAATAGAATAGACTTGTAACCTGGGTGTGTCTGGATCCTCCTTCTTTCTGTCAGACAAGGGGATGTCCCCTCATTACCTAAGGGGGATCCAGGGCCAGCAAAGAAATACACTTTATGGTCCCTCGAGCTTGCGGAATTGTCTCTGGTCTGTAATGGACTCCTTCTAGCAGTCCAGAGGGGAAGGGCTGGACGCTGCTGTCAGGTGATCAGGAAGCAGGTGCTTCCTCTTTGGAAGAACCACCACCCAGAATGCACCCACGCTGAACTCAGCAGGATGTTGGATTGAAGGTATCCTAAGGCAGACACAGTAGATGAGCCTGAAGAGATGAGCCTGAAGATAAGGCTTTATCGAACTCAGGCTGTCCCTTGCCCCATGCAAGGTTGGGGGTAGGAGAACAAAGCCAGAGTTTGGACCTTCTGAGGATGTCCCACACATACAGTACTTTGTTCTTGCCCAGGGCAGCTGTTAGTTCATGCTGTGCCTCTGTGAGAATTAGAAAAATAAAGAAATCTCCCCTTCTAGATGGTCCTCCACTGCTCTATGAGCCTGACACCTGGCTTGGTAAGTGGAGCTGCAGCTGGACTCACGTCCTTACTCACCCCTTCAGCTCCTCGCTGATGCACAGCGCTTTGACTGCCCAGTCTGACATGGGGGCCCTGACTCTGTCTCCAGGTCATCTCTAGGACTCTTCTCCATCCCCCTTCTTTTGTAGCCCCTCTCTGTGCTCTGCTTCTTCCAGTTTTTTGCCCCTATCTATTTGGATACAACCCTTCCCGTGGGAGACAAGCCTGCAGGGCTAAAGTGAATGAAGTTTCCTGGAGTGGTGCCCAGTGATACTCCTTGTCCTTTGCTTTCCTTTGCCAGCTGCAAAGTGGAGAGAGGTAGATAGATCAGGCCACCTTACCTAAGAGCAAACAGCCAATAAGAGTTCGTTTTCTTCCAAAGTCAATACAATCTGATTTTATACAACATGTGCTTGTTTTTTCTATTAACAGCAGCTTGGCCTTACTCTTAGAGAAACAATAATTATGAGATTATTATCTCAAAGGAAACAGTGCCATGTCCAAACAGTTACATTCTCATAAGAAATTCCCTACATACAAGTAAAGATGGAGAAGTTTCAGTACGTGACACCACAAAATGTCTTTAGGGCCGAGCAAAAGAATAAAGCTCTAGCCCCTCCTATGCACCAGTGATTCACTTTGTTCTACTGCTTCCCTGGAGCAATCACTTTCTCTGCTATTTAAGATATGCAGCACTTATTAGGGAGTGCGGAAGCTATAATGTAGTTGTCTGTTAGCTATTGCTATAATAATGCTACATAAACTCAGACACATACAACAAGCATTTATTTCTCTCTTATGCATCTGCAGATCATCAGGGGTTCAGCTGACTAGGCTGGGTTCAGCTGGACTTGACTCAAGCTGTGGGCTGGGTCCAGGTCTCCCACACATGTCTGTCCTTCTCTGTGAACCAGAAGTATCTTCAAGCGTGTTGTTCTCATGGTGAAAAGTGGGAGTGCAAGAGAATAAACTGACCCGCAAAAACACACTTCAAGCCTCCACTTGTGTCATATCTGTCAATATCTCAATGACTGAAGCAAGTCACATGGCCAAGCCCAAAACAAATCAAGATGCCAAGCCCAATATCAGTAAGGCAGAAAAATATATTCTGCCTCAGATAAAAAGAACTTCAAAGGTACATGGTAAATGGCACACAGAGAGGGGCGAAGAATTGAGTATAACAATACCACCTACCATAGGGACAGAGGAGAAAGGGAAAGGTGGCAAAAGAAATAGTATTTTTAGGTAACTGCTTTGTAGCAGATACTCTACTATGTGTGTCAGGCTCGAATGTTTATTTCACAAAAGCTCAATATTGTAAATGGGAATTGTAGATTTCCCATCACATGGGAAAGCTGATGAGTGACTGAGCCAGGATTTGTGCCAGGTCTAACATACTCCAGACTATGCCACCAGATTAGAGCCCAAGAGAGCAAAGCCTGGAGTCGTTTCCGTCTCTCTCAGAGCTACAGATGAATATTGAGCCAGGAAAAAGGTAAATAAACTGTGATCATTTCAAATGCAGTCTTTTTTTTTTTTTAATGGACCTGAAGCAGGGACATTATATTGAAGGAATAATTGGAGTCCAGTGACCTGAGTTCTTCATTAGACTGGGAATCCACTGCTCGCTTATTCCCAGAGCTCTTTAGGTCATTTAAACCAGTCTTGGACTGTATGATTTATACTATTCTATCCTAAGAATCTGTGTTACGATAGGATCAGGAGCCATTTTCAAGACCTATGTAACAAGTTCGGGTATTTCCATTTTTAAATTGCTTTCCTGCATTTGACTTGTTATGTGTTAATACAGAACGCAGGTATGAGACAAAGAAGATAATGTTGTCAGACAGTGCCCAGGTGTACTTGTGAGTTCCTTAGCGTCAAGTTTTAGATTGAATAGGATCCTGTTAGGAAAAACAAAACAGGACACAGAAGTGTAAGGATCAGATACTAAGTTAGTTGGTGCTGAATAAATATTTGTCAAAAGAATGAATTCATCAACAAGGATTTTCCACCTGTCCTGAGCAGCTGTGCCGTGCTTTGTACCATGAGTGCCTGGGCCTGGAAGGATGATCAGGATTCTTCTAAACCATGAATACTTCTCCATTCAGAGAAAACCACAACCTCTGAGGCTTATTCCAACCTGTTCTTTCCCCCTTCTCCTTTTAGCCATCCATTGACCTCCTGATAACTCGCCTATGTTCACTGATGGCTTAGGCTCAGAGATTCCAAATGTTCCCTGATCCACAGGTCCCACTAACACCCTGGGAACCTGATGTCACGGTGAATGGTCATAGAATACTGGAGTCTTGCAGTTTCCAATTTTCTCAGTGCCAGCAGCCTTAGTCTTCACCATACTCACCTACCCTGGGGCCCAGGCTCTTACCCACATATATCACCTTAGGCCATATTTTCAAACTAGAGGTCAGAGCCATTGGTTAGACAGCTGCTGCATTCTTACAAAATAAAGTAGAAAAGGGAATAAAATATCCAAGAGCATTGCATGTAATAAGGGGTTTTTATTCCATGAAACATCTGTTTAAATTATGTGTATTGATATGTACACAGGGCTGAGATGTCAGATTGTTTTTTCCTGAGAGTTATGCTCAAAAATACTTTCTTTGATTTGTTTTTATTTGCAGAACATTCCATTTTTCAAATGTCATTTTTTTCATAGCTACCTATTCTTATATCCATTCTTCCTCTACTCCACACACTCACTGTTGCCACTCTTTTGGTTCCATGCAGGCTCGTTAATGCAGCAGGTCAAAAAGAAAAACTTCAGAACAGAGATACTAGTGCATTATAAATCTCCAACTCTATCCCAATTCCCTCTGATATTCTGATATATATACACACACACACAGTACTGTACACACACACATTGTCCAGTGTGGATAGGGTATGTGTGAGCAGAGGCACATAAAGGAAAATACTCACACTTGAATGGATATTGAGATAAAAGGTAAGTTTCGCATCTGAGCGGATGTGGGATATAACAGAGATACCACACCATGACCAGAAACTCAGACATGGAAGTTTGCAAAATCTTGGAAGTTTGTAAACTCTTGGGCAAGGAGGTATGAACTTGAACATTTGAATTAATCTCATGACATTAACTCAAAATGCAAGGATTTCAGCTGTCATCTCTGGATTACAAAATCCATAACCTAGAAAGGTTATGTCGGTATTGAAAACTAGAAAGCCTAGTATTGAAAACTCCAGCTGTAATCTAACTTTGATTCAATACAGATTGTAAGGTTCAAAGTTTCCCTTTGGGTATTCAGATATAGCAGGGGTTCTCAATCCTGATATTTTGGGTTAGATAATTCTTTATTTGGGGGTCTGTACAGTGCATTGTATGATGTTTAGCAACATCCCTGTCCTCTATCAACAAGATGCCAGTAGCACCCTCTCACTCACCTTGTGACAACCAAAAATGTCTTCAGACATTGCCAATTGTCCCATGGGGGAAAATTCACCCCAGGTGAGAGCCACTGGGTTATAGCAATGACACCAAAAGCCATGTCATGAAGTGCCTCACTGTTAATAAGTTCCTCTCCAGCCATGATCTCCTTGGCCCCACACAGCAGCACTGCCAGGTAAGGCAGGTCCCACCGGAGCTGTCCATTGCCCAGGACTCTCAGCACCTCAGCCTCAGCCTTCAACTCTGAAATCTAGAGTCGATAGCCTCACATTGCTGAATCAATCACAAAATGAACTACTTCTCACCCCTCCTCAGTCCTCTGGCAATGCCAGGACAGGAATAAAAATATCAGGAGACAAGATGTTGACAATGTTTTAGGAGGCCAGAATCTCATGATTCTGACTTGCACTGAATTATGAGAACAGACTATTAGCATCATTTACCTCTTCATATACAGGAGGCTAAGGCCCAGAGAAAAGTAATAATGTCCTTCATATTGAACAGGTATCAGTGGTGCTCCCTGCTCTGGGACCTAGATCCCCTGATCCTGAAACAGAGCTCAAGAAATGTTAACCGTAGACAATTGCAGTGCCAGCCTCTCTGCATCACAATTCCAGATTCGTGGGAGCCAATCGCAGTCAGACTCTCAGGTTGGCAGCATTGTAAAACATCAGGGGGCACCATTCACATAGAACATGGAAATGCCTATGCGATGCCTAGTTCCAGATAAAAAGGACCTCAGGGCCACCTATGCGTAAACAGCAAATCTCAGAGAAGTTGGCAATGAAGTGAGCGGGCATCTCAAAAGGGTCCACTGAAGTGATTACAGACAAGTTACTAAATTTCTTGGAGCTTCGATCCCCTCTGGTCAATTTGGCAATTTTAAAATGTGGCTCCCAGAATCTCTGGCACACTTGTCATTCAGATGTATAGGTCTTTGTGCCTTCCCTTTGTATCCGGGCTTTGTGACAGCAGGACCATTCGAATATGGCACAAATGCTGCTATGCTAGTGTCTAGATCTAGGTCTTTAAAACTACAAATTTTCACATTACATCTCTAGAAATGCCTACTCAAGAGACCCAATTATCATGCTGTAAGGATATCCAAGTAGCCCCCAGAGAAGCCCAACTGGATGGCCAGCACCACCTTGCCAGCCAGGTGAGGGAACCATCTCAGAAGTTCAGCTTCCAGCCCTCAGTCAAATTGTCTCAGCTTATCCTTCATGGAGCAGAGATGAGCTTCCTCATAGAGCACTTCCCAAACTGCAAACCCATG
The DNA here is from genome assembly GCF_007565055.1 of Rhinopithecus roxellana. Classification (NCBI taxonomy): domain Eukaryota; kingdom Metazoa; phylum Chordata; class Mammalia; order Primates; family Cercopithecidae; genus Rhinopithecus; species Rhinopithecus roxellana. Next base: position 109,721,651 of record NC_044551.1, read on the forward strand.
AGGTAAGTAATGATTGTTGGTGTTTTCAGGCACTGTGTTTTGGGGCTGTTATGCAGTTATAACCAGGAACACTCTTATTCTCAGCCTTCCTCATGGAAGTATTATGGCAATCTCATGGGACAGATGTTATCTCTAATGAGATAGAGGGCATCAAATGTAAAAGCTCTTGGTAAACCAGAGAAAGTCAAAGCTGGTTTATTTTGTATTATTCCAAGGTAAACAGGCAGCAAAGCCATGATTCTCTAAGCCAAGTCAGCAGCTGGCCTACGTTCAGGGCAGAGAGGTGGTTGCAAAGACCAGACGAGCCTGTTAGAAGAGGGGAGGATGGAGAAGGAGGAGCTCAGGACAGAATGCTGTAGTTTGTCAAGCCTCAGGACTCACGGTGACCTGTGAGGTTGTCTGGGACCCTTCCTCCAGACAGATACATGAAGAATATTGATTTTATTTTAAAGGTTCTGTGAGAAAACAAATGTCAGTGTCTAGCAGTAAATTTGAATTATTCCACATTCTTTGTCAGGAAATTCTAAACCAAGTCCCTCTGGTTTCCTACTTGGTCTGTATGTTGTCAAATAAATTAAGGGACAAAAGTAGAAAGTCTAAAATGAAAACAATTTAGAAGAGTTGGCTAGAAAGGAGAAGCCAAACAAAGAGATGGCCTGAAAATGGGGCGGGAGCTGGGGGAGTGGGAGACAAATTCACCGGCACCTGCATATGCCAGGACATCATCGGCCAAGGTATGTCTGGCCCAGAGGGTGTTTCCAGAAGTCTCAATCATGGCAAAGCGCTGTTGTGTTGCTGTCTTTGAAGAAATGATTTTCACCATGTTTGTATTGTATATTTTAGAAGCTGAATGGAAACCTGGTACGCCCAGCCCCATTTGGTGATGGCAATTCATAAACTGTTTTGCACATTACGATGCAAACACTACCAAAGGGATCTTTGTGAACCAGGTTTAGTGCTTGGTCATGGCTCTCCAAGAGCCTTCCTCTTTTGCTATGCAAAGCTATCGCTGAACTTGGTGGAAATGGCCTTTGACCTTCTTGCTACAGTGGATCTTCTAAAAAAAAAAAAATGCTGAAGAAAGGTGGATTGGAGCCGAATAAATCTTGGAGACCAAAAACAATGTAGGTGCTATTGCCACCATATAAAGTCAAGACAGAAGGCCGGGCACAGTGGCTCATGCCTGCAATCCCAACACTTTGGGAAGCCAAGGCTGGAAGATCACTTGAGGCCAGCAGTTTGGAACCAGCCTGGGTAACATGGCAAAATCCTGTCTCTACAAAAAATTTAAAAATTAGCCGGGCATGGTGGTATCCACCTGTAGTCCCAGCTACTCGGGGACGCTGAAGTGGGAGGATAAGATCACCTGAGCCCAGGAGTTGTAGGCTGCAGCAAGTTATGACTGCATCATAGCAGCCAGCCTGGGCCAAAGAGGAAGACCGTATCTCTAAATAAATACATAAAGTCAAGACAGAGGCCAACTCACTGATAAATGGAAAGAAAATCAGTCTTGAGGACATTGTCTTGGCCCCAGGCACCCTACCCCTTGTGCACTGCAGCCTACATGAATCAATATAATTCTGTTTTGGCTGAAGACAATTTGAGTTGGCTTTTTTTGGTCATTTGCAGCCAAGAGTCTTAACTGACAAACACAGACAAAAGAAAATGTCCTGAGTGACTGTGGCAGGAAAAGCACATGGTAAATAGTTCCATTCTTTGCATAAATATTACAAAGACTCCCACCCCAGTAGGTACTCTTTCGTTTTCTCTTCCAGCCACCTCACAGCCTTCTTCAAGATAGAAAACGGCACTGGTAGGCAAATCCTGACCACCCCTGTTATCATCCCTCCCATTACTGAGCCTAATGCATCAACTCAGCTCCTCTCTCTCTCCCTCTCTCCTCTTTCTGTCTTCCTCAATCTCTCTCTCTCTCCTTCTCTCCAGTTAGTTTTGACCACAATAGTGCATGCTTGTGAAAGAGCCTCAGGTGTCAAGGCCAACTAGTAACAAGAAACAAGGAGTTCAAGTTTTGGAAAATGCCCAGCTACTTGATAGCCAGCCCATAAAAACCCAGCAAGCATCAAACAGCACAAACTATCTCCAGGTGGATCCAGTTTTTCCCTAAGAACAAAGCCCATGAAGAGGCAAGAGAAGAGTTTCCACTCACAAGCCGTTTGAGGACCAACCACTTCACTCCCCCATGTTTTCTGGGACCGTCTCACTTTTAAATATTCTGTCCTGTGACCAAAACATGTAACCTGATTTGGGATTCTGAAAATATAGCTACTGTAGGTAAAGTTATAATCAAGCTAGCTTTTATTTTCCGGAAAAGCAGTTCCTATATAGAGAGTGGGAGCTGGCCAGGTATAGTGCAGTGCAGGTGCCTGCACTGTCCTCACCCATGGCCGAGAGGGAGGGTGGTGAGAAGGTGACAGGGCAGCAGCTTAGAGATTCCAGTTCTCAGAGCCCTGAGTACAGAGCGTTCCCTAGAGTTGAAGAAAGAGTTCTTGGTCCCCTTTGGCATTGATTACCAAAGTGTGGCACTTCAGACGATTTTTTAGTGCTACACAAACATTTTTTATTTCAATTGTCATGTCCCAATGTCAGAGTGTTTTAGAAAAACATATAACTAATAAGTAATTTCATGACTAGTATTGCTAAAGATGAAACCAAAATACTTTAAAAGTGAGTCTATCAGGCCAGGAGCTGTGGCTCCCCCCTGTAATCCCAACACTTTGGGAGGCCAAGGTGGGAGCATTGCTTGAGCTCAAGAGTTTGAGATCAGCCTGGGCAACATAGGGAGACTCTGCCTCTACAAAAATTTAAACATTAGCTTGGCATGGTAGCACATACCTGTGGTCCCAGCTACTTGGGAGGCTGAGGTGGGAATATCTCTTGGTCCTGGGAAGTCGAGGCTGCAGTGAGCCATGATCATGCCACTGTACTCCAGCCTGGATGACAGAGTGAGACCCTGTCTCAAGAAAAAAAAGAAAAAAAGTGAGTCCATCTAAATTAAAATAGTAAATAAATAATAGCTCAGTGACCTATTATAATAACAAAAATCATAAAGATGGTAAAGAAAGAAAGGAAATTTGGCAAATTCTGCTCCTGGTTATCACTCTGAGGTCTTCAATGAGGTCTGCTTCTCTGGACCAGATTTCCTCAGAGTATCCAGTTTTGTTTTTCTTGCTTTCACCTCTCACCCCTGACTGGCTGGACCCAGAAAGTTGTAGTTGGCTTTGTAAGAATGGTGACCAGGCAATTAGGCTCACACTAACTTCCCAAACTATGCTACAAGAACAATGAGCTATATATAAGTGTGCCACAGTGGTGATGCAAGTTTTATGTGATTTAATACACACTTCATGGGTAGACCTCACAGTAGGGCATAAAATAAACGGCTAATCTGTTCACAACTTTGAGTGCAGTTCAACACCATTTAAACTTCTACTAGGCCGGGTGCGGTGGCTCAAGCCTGTAATCCCAGCACTTTGGGAGGCCGAGACGGGCGGATCACGAGGTCAGGAGATCGAGACCATCCTGGCTAACACGGTGAAACCCCGTCTCTACTAAAAAATACAAAAAACTAGCCGGGCGAGGTGGCGGCGCCTGTAGTCCCAGCTACTCGGGAGGCTGAGGCAGGAGAATGGCGTGAACCCGGGAGGCGGAGCTTGCAGGGGGCTGAGATCCGGCCACTGCACTCCAGTCCGGGCGACAGAGCGAGACTCCGTCTCAAAAAAAAAAAAAAAAAAAAAAACTTCTACTAAAGGAAGGAGCATTACTAGGTGCCATAGTGGGGAGGGGCCAGAGTAGGGGGCCCGTGGAGAAAGACAACAGTCTCTCCACTCTCTTGGTGGCCTCATCTAGGGAGGGAAAGAGCCGTTAAAGCTGCACAACCTGCTTTATCTCCAATTCTCTAGCTCTGGTTTGGGCACCTTCCAGCTACTCTTACACAATAATTCTCTGTAGACTATATATCTATGTCTCTTTATTGATGTCTATCTCAAAGCCAGGCAAAAGGGACTCTCAGACCACAAAACTAAATTTCAGAAAAATCACAGACTTAGAGTCTTAGAACTAATTGTAACCCTAAAGGATGCACCAGAAGTCAAGACAAGAGCCTGAATATTAAAGTCAGAAGACCTGGATTCAAATCTTCACTATCTAATTTCTTCGCTATATGATAAACATTGACTTAGATCTTACGTCTTTCTTAGTTTCCTCATTTTTAGAAGTAGATTGCTACACCAATCTGCCAGAATTCTTGTGACAATTCAGACAGTTTATTTTATGTAGAGCACTTGGCTCACAGCTGACAAATACTGACTGTTCATTCCCTTGTTCCCTTCCCTTCCTCCTTCCAATGTACAAGCCAGCAGGAGGAGGAAGGAGAGTGGGCGGCTGCCATGAAAGGGTTGGGGGTGGAGATGGAGGGAAGGCCAGAGGCTTAGCTGTGGTTTTCACAGGCAGTCATACCCCTTTCAGCCCTGCCCCTCCAGGCCTTACAGACAGGAACATTTTGCAACACTGCTGGGGAAACCACCCATAAGGAGTAGACCTCACAGATGGAGACAGGGTCAGACAAGGGCACAGAAAGTTGGGCTGCAACAGGCGGCCAAGGCTTCACTTCCCAGCCTGCTCCACCCAGAAACCTCTCCCTTGCCAGAGGTTACATTTTGAATTTTCCCTCCTACGGATGCTCTCTCCAACTCACAGGCCCATTTGGCAACAGACTGCAAGTGATGGGCTTTGGCAGGTCACATGACTTGGATACCATCCGGGACTCCATATAGTTTGGATGATGGACTGCAGCCACAGTGCAGGGCATCTGATTCAAGAAAGGAAACATCTATATGCTTTGTTTATTTTATTATTGTTAGAAAATGAATATATGCTGATACTAAGGAAAGAAAACTGAAAAATTACCAGTAACTTCACCTCCCAGAGATAACCACTATAAATGAATATCTGTAAGCATCTCAGTTCTCATTAAAAACCGAATTTCTCTGCCATCTATTTCTTATTAAACAGCTTTCTTTCACTATAACAAGACACCTGGCAAGTGGTTTATATGAGGACTGTTCCAACACTGTCCCAGGCTATGGGTTCCAGCTGGCCCTGGGTTACAGAAGTGAAGGTGGAGGCTCTGTGGAAGGCAGTGCTGGGCACACATTGCACGCCCAAGTGTGCCCTTCCATGGCCAATGCTGGTGAGAGGGTCCACATACTGTTGGGAGCCAAACCCACTGGCCCTTCCTTGAACTAAAAAACTCAACAGAGAGGAGAAATGAAGCTTTGCTGCACTGGATTTCTGCAATCACAGGACAGGCAGAGAAAGGCAGGAACAGAGACGGACTAAAAAATCCAAGCATTCCTCACCTCTCCACTGACTTACATTTCTATATTTTCTGGGCATTTTCCCCCGATTGCAAGGCCTCTGAAGGGCAGTCTATTCTGCTCATCTTTGCATTCTGAAAAGAAATGGGGGTGGGGTTTATAATTACTCTCTATTACTATGAATTAGAATGATATTCAATTAGTACATTGTGCATTTAAATGACTTATTTATGATGCATAATTGATAAAGTTTTGTGTACACAGCTTTGCTGAATCACTTTAAAAGTTTCAAGGCCTCAGATGACAACTAAGCTTTCTCTTGGCACGTGACTTCCTTGCCACCTGCTCTTTTGGGCCTATTCCATCAAAAAGGTGATAGTTCTTGCATCTCCCAGGTTTCTGACTTTCAAAGCAAAAATGGCTGCATCTCAGTTGCTGAGGAGCCAGGGGAGTCCATGTATTCCTGCTGCCAACTCAGAAGGGAAAGATGAAGTAAACAGCAGGTGTGAAGACTAGAGCCGTCCTCCAGGAGCTAATGGAGCAGAAAGGAGCTACTGGCTGACGTCCCACCATAGCAAGGGGGTTGGGAAGACTCCCCACTGCAGCCAGTGCCTCCAGCTATGTTTGCAGGGAGGGCTGAACACCTGGGTGGTCTGCTCACCTGTCTTCCTGTCTTAGAATCTCATGGGCTGCCTGCATCAGTCACAAGTTTGAAGCCCAGGCAGCTGAGCAGGCAGAAAAAATTTGACATGAGGCAGGTTCGTCTTTCGGTGCTATATTCATTTGCTAGGGCTGCCATAACAAAGTACACAGACTGAGTGACCTACACAGCAGAATTTTTTTTTCTTACTATTCTGGTGGCCAGAAGTCTGAGATCAAGGTTTCAGCAGGGTTGGTTTCTTCTAAGGCTTCTTCCTTGACTTGTAATGGCGGTCTTCTCCCTATGCCTTCATACAGCCTTCCCCCATGTGTATCTGTGTCCTAATCCCCTCTTCTTATAAGGACACCAGTCATATTAGATTAGGGCCTACCCTGATGACCTCATTTTAACTCAATTACCTCTTTAAAGACCCCATCTCCAAATATAGTCATATTCTGAGGTAACTGGCAGTGGGGTGGGTGGCGGTGGTGGGGTAGTCAGGACTTCAACATATTTTTTTTTTTTTTTTGAGACAGAGTCTTGCTCTGTTGCCTAGTCTGGAGTTCAGTGGTGTGATCTCAGCTCACTGCAACTTACGCTTCCAGGGTTCAAGCAATTCATCTGCCTCAGCCTCCAAGTAGCTGGGATTACAGGCATGTGCTACAGCACCCAGCTAATTTTTGTATTTTTAGTAGAGATGGAGTTTCACCATGTTGGCCAGGCTGGTCTCGAACTCCTGAGTCAGGCGAATCCACCCACCTCGGCCTCCCAAAGTGCTGGGATTACAGGCATGAGCCACCGTGCCCAGCCAACATATCAACTTTAGAATGGAGATGATTCAGCCCATAACAAGGCCACTCTCTGCAGCGCGTGATTTCCACTCATTCTCACCTGGGCTGCTCTCTGTGCTTTGTCCCAAATCCAAACAACAATCAGGTGCAAAGAGAAAAGCGAGCTGAGGGAGGTCAGATTCAGCCACATGGTCATGGAGGAATCACTACTCCCTCCCTCCCTAATCTCCACTCCAGGGCATTTTTCACTATCAGACTGTGAACCTGATCTCATTTTCTTGAGTTTAATTTAGCCAATAGTTTTAAAGCACAGATTGTATTGGATGAGGCAATCATGGTGCCAGTCCCTCTTACAGCCACAGAGGAGGGAAGTGGCCCAGGCTGTTCTCTGATCAGAGATGGTTAACCTGAATCCTATGGCTGATCTTCCCACACAAGAGCACAGCTGATTGGCTCAGAGACACTCACATGACACTCACATGACCAGTTGACTTTTGGCCTGATAGGAAAAGTTCTTCTAACTACAAATAATGACATTAACTAGGACAGTCTGAGATCTTTTACCTCTCCCTCTGGAATAGAAACAGGAAATATGGAGAGATGTTGGTAGTGGGAGGAGCAAGAAGACAGGAGAAGGAGTTGCTGTGCCAGGCTGGATTGTAGGCACTTTCTGACCCTACTGCCCAAGGCGTTTGAGTCACTGTGAATCCAGGAACAACCTTTCAGATCTAGTTACTGTAAGCTGCACCACACGGGGGATTGAGTTCTGAGCTTTCCAATATCTAAAATATTACCATAGCAACATGTGATCAGTACAAAAATGTTCAGCAAAATATTTTAAAATCTTCAAAACCTGATGTATATCCCGTACAGGTTTTTGACTAGACACATCTCCAGTGCTCAATAGCCTAATGGCTACCATATTGGACTGTGCAACTTTAGGGACTAACCCAATGGGAGCCTTCAGTCCCACCAAGTACATAGTTAAAGCCATTATCCAGATCACTCAGGCCCTAAGCTCACCTTTTTCTTTACTGTCTAAATTGAGCGATTTTGTTTCTCTAGAATCCAAACTTCAATTATCTTGGAGCACAAGGATGTACTTACTTGGGAGCTTAGGGAGCAACCTTCACTTTTAGACTTGAAAATAAGAGGAAGACTGGAATGATTTGCCACTCTAAGAAAATGTACCAAGTGATTCAGCATCATATAAATTTACCCAGCTTGTGCCATGGAGGTAGGACAACTCTGAAATTGTGAAAACTCACAATACTCTCCAGCCCCGTGCCAGGCAGAGTCATATATGTGATATTGTTTATCTGTTAAGACAGCTGTTGCAGGATAGGCATCGTTATCCTCTTGCCCCCTACAGATTGGGAAACTGAGGCAGGGGAGTGTGGTGACTTGCTGGAGGTTACTCACTTAGTGGGTGGTAGGGCCAAGATTCAAACCACTGTCCCTCTCGTTCCAAAATTGGTGCTTTTCAAGGCACTCCAAGGTTCCAGGGACTTGGGCTTAAAAATAACTGCTCTAGAAAATAAAGTCTAAGGTAGGGTGGGAAGTGTTGTTTTTGTTAATGTTTTAGCAGATTTTTCAGATCCCAGCCTCAAGTGCTTTGCACATCAAAGACTCCCTTGGCTGAGCAAGCTGACCAGCACTAGGAGAAACTGTGACTCCTTCATGTTCCTGCTCTGCTGAGAAGCTAGAGGGCAAGCCAACATGAACTTTGCTGGGAGTAGAAGCTGGGCCTCCTTGACAGGTGTAGTAAGATGAAGAAGATTATGTCTGTTACACTGAAGAGCACTTTGGAATAATGGCGCTCTCTAGCTTTATCGTTAAACTCCCTGGTCTGCCCTTAGTATGCCAAGCTGCCTGCAGAATGATCATTCACTACCTCCAATCTCTGGAATTGCTCCTACCTCAAACCCAGCCCAGGCTGCCTGATCCCTAGGATGTACTCAAAGACTCACCTGTGTAGGTCTGAGTTTAATTACATTCGTCAGGCAAGGGATTTGGGGAGCTTTAATTTAATGCTGGTGTTGAATGCTTTTAAATTATTTTAAATTTTCTGAGACACCCAGGTGCAACACACATCTTTTATAAATTATAGAGCAAATGCTGTGGAGGTTGGGTGCACAGAAGGGCCAAGGATCAGAACAGATCCCCAAAGGACGAGATATATTTCTGGCATGAAGGAAGAGCTTAGCGCACACCTATCATTATTGTTAATGGGACTGAGGTGTTTGGCTTTCTCTAGAGGCGCAGCACAATGCAAATTTGGCTCTTGGAATTCAGTTCCTTACTGCTGCCGGCCTGCTCAGTAGCACTGAGCCCTGGTGAAATGTGTGTCAAGTTCTTCAGAACAATTATTGCTGCTGGAGAAAAAAATGATCAGCGAAGTACTCTGAAGTTAACACCTCCTCAGAGCTGGAAATGGAAATGGAAATGAATTCTGGAAATGTTTGCATTCTTTTTAATATGAATCCACAGACATGTCGGCTGCTGTGTGCAAAATGAGAGATGGGATTTTAACAGATGATAATGAGCTTAGGAAGGAGTTTGCAAGGCGTAGAGGCCAGAGTAAAAGACTGGTGGTTGTGGTTTGGGTTCTTGCCATGGTTCTGCTGTATGACCTTGGGAGAGCTACTTAACCTCTCTGGGCCACCTTTTGTGAGTCTGACCTACGAAAGTGTTAGGACCAATAATTTATATTAGAGTAAGATTAGCTAGAAGTCCCATCAGATGTGACTGAAATTCTCCCAAACACAGGAAAACGCATCTGAAGAAATAGTCCTGTAGAAGGTAAATGCTTCTCATTCCTAGAACCACTGTGGCCTAGATCCTCTTGGTTCCTGGACAGAGATGATTTGGGGAATATCCCAAGGATGGGATGGGAGATTCCTCCACCCAGAACTTTCCACTTACAGGTAGAAGCAGAGCCAGAAAATTCTGACATGAACCATGAGGCATGGACTGGGATATTAAAATGAGACTCACTGTGTTTCAGTTTTGGCTGAGGCTCCAGAGACTGAGAAGTATCAGTGAACATTAGAAGCCAAGAAAGCCCCAATCCAAAGTGAAGTTCTAGACCACCTATGGCAGCCATTATTAAGTTTTGTCCCCTGGCCATAATCTGCCTGGAGGCTGTAACGTGGTTGGGGTTAAGGAAGCTGCCTTCCTTCCAAGAGAGTTGAGAGTGAGCGCTGAGTCTTCCGGACAAATGCTCTCTCCATGCATTAGGGTTGAGAAGGAAGGGTGACTCCTCTTTTCAATCCAGCCGAGATAGGCTTTAAAAGAACCACTTGGAGAGCTTGACCTGTGTCCCCTTCAGTAGATGGGGTCAGACTCACACCTGAAGAAGCCCACAGGCAGGAAGCTTGCTGAAACAGGGTGGTAGGGTAGAGAGAGTAGATTGAGGGCCAATTACACTTCCTCAATGGCGGTTTTTCAAAGATTAGATGTGGGATCCTAGGAAGGGAGCTGACTTGGCAAAATCTTAGACCAGTTTCATATGGACCACCTGGAAGGGCGATGGGACCCAACGGGGCCAGTGGAGTGCTGAATGAGCAAGGGCTGAAGGAGGAAAGGTGATTTCCATTGCACTTAAGGTTTCCAAAGAAGAGAACGACCCTCACAGAGACCAACTGAAAGGTCTCCATTGGGAATCTGTCCAACCAGAAGGTAACAACGTGGGTTACGGCTATGGAAGTCAAATATGACGAAGTTTCCAATTCCTTACCTCTCCTCTCCACCATCTCAAAGCCCCGCAGGAGCCTGAAGCAGGCTGGTGGTGTAGGAGGAGCAGAAGGACAAGGCAGAGGGGATGGAGAAGAAGCCAACCATTCTCCCTCCCCCACCGCTCAGGCCCAGGGGGGGAGGAGAGAGAAGATTTAACATTTGCATTAAGTTTGAAGTGTTAATGATTAGGGCAGACTGAATATTTTAATTACTGAAATTAAGCTATTCTTATAACTTAAAGTGACCTGAGAACTTTTTCTTATCTAAGAATGACAGGAAAAACCATGGGACTTGCTTGATCGTTTATCTCATGAGTGGGGAAAAATTATCTACAGTGAGAAAGAATAAAATTGTTACCTGCCTGCACTCTCCCGAGCTCGTCATTCAATGTACCAGTTACTTCCTCTTCAGGGACAGCAGTGTGTTAGCAGTGATTAAGGTACCACTCTCTGGTACAGATGTGATTTGGTGACAGCATTTTGTCAATTCACAAACCCAGCTGGACACATGAGATGGCCCATGATGACAATGAAGTCACTGATCCTAGAGGCAGAGCTGAGAGACATTTGGAGATGTGTTGCCTCTTTTCAGTCTCTGAATGTTTAGTTGGTGTCCCGGAACTAATACACTTCCAAAAGTGCTTCACTAGAATGTATGTTTGAGTCATAAATACTCTTAGACACACACACACACACAAATTTCATTTCATTTTATCAATTACATACTAAAGCCCAGAGAGGTTAAGGCATTTACTAAGGTCACTATTGTTTTGATTGCAAATGACAAAACTAAGCCAGAAACAGGAAGAAAGGAAGGAAAGAAAGAAGGAAGGAAGGAGGGGAAAAAAGGAGGGAGAACAAAAGAAAACTGGAGAGGAAAGGGATCGTTTATTAACATTTGGAAAGTCCAAGCATTACTCGTTGAAGGTATGGCCACAGCCAGTTGCTCAATTAATGTCCAAAATGTATATTTCTCCATTTCTTAGTAACGCGTTTGCCTTTCTATGAGGTGACAAAAAATGGTGACCAGAGGCTCTAGCCTTATAGTTTAACTAACTAGGTAGTCTCAGTGAAATTAACTACTTTTCTCCGTAGTTCCAGTGAAAGTCACAGATTGAATTTCATTAACCTAGATTAAATTGCATTGTCCAGTGCTAAACTAATCACCATGACCCTGAATGTCCCTAAGGCCGGAGGAATCAGCTCCAAAGAAAACATGGACTAGGAGTGAGAAAGAGCTATTGTTACTTGGAAACAGGGAGGAGGGCCATAGACAGGCAAAAACAGCAGATGTCTCCTCTGGACATACAGCCAGTAAGTAAATGGCAAAACTAGGATTAGAACTTACATCTTTTGATTCCTAAACCAAAGATTTGCATAGGCACAAAGTAATTTCATTGATGTATCTCTTTTAAAATATGCTAGCCAGTATAAATAGGGTAAATTTAGGTCCAAACACTGAATTTATCCTGAACTCTTAGGTAAAGAGTCTGCTAAAAATAAACTTATGAAAACAAGATCATTTCATATACAAGATGGCAAATGGAACCATCAGCCTCATTTTATTAGTATTATTCAAAAAAATCATTTGTGCTCTAATTTACTCTGACACTACATAAAGCTCTAATTTGATAAATTCCTGATTCCAGATTACAAAATGCCATTGCTTTCACATGAGTGAGACAAATTTAGAGTAAGCTGGCAATAGAGTCAAATCTATTCTTCAATGCTCTCTGGAGTTTTGTCAACCTATCACAATTAATTCCAAAAGTAAAGAGAGCTTAATAAGGCTTGTGGAAGTGACGAAGTTGTTCATTTGTCAGACAAGAGATCAAGAGCATAAGTAGAAAGTCTAATGTGCAAACCTGCACATCCTGCACGTGTATCCCGGAACTTAAAATAAAACAGAATTAAATACAAACAAACAACAAAAGACATTCTAATGTGAAGTTTGGGGATTTTCTCTTGTTTTGTTTATTTTCTTGTACATAAGAAAAGAAAAAGGTTTTCCTTAGAGAAATGACAACCAGATTTTTAAAAATCTGTATCCCTGCTACACAAAACTTTGAAGCTTCAGTGAAACGCCAGTTCATCCTGGTGGCTGGCCAGTCCCAAGTCGAGTCCCTCAATCCCTTACCGGAAGAGCGAAAGCACAGCGATGGTGGGCAGGTATGCTCTGACACAAACAGAGAGGGATTTCCGTAATTTCTGAACTCAACTCCTTGCTTAATGGAGATTAAACTTGGGATTGGGAGTTCATACCTTGCTCTGCCATGGCCTGAGATGAAGTGAGAGGGAGTTGGGAGCTGGAGGGTCCGCGTGCCCTGAGTGCCTTCAAGGCCCTGAATGAAAGTTCTGGGGCCAGAAACGGACACCTGAAGGTGGTTCAAGCTGTTTGAGAGCATAGGGATGGATGGATATAATTTTCAATGCATCATCACATAAATCACTGTGTTCACACAAACTTCCTGAGAAAGATGGGCTTCCCCTGACTTCCCCAATGAGAAGCCTATGCCTTGGAGGGGCAAGGGACTTATGCAGCTTACTAGTCTAATGAGAAGACAGGACTACATCCAAGTTTACCAATTACCAGCCTTAGAACTAGAGGTCTGGCCTAGGGCCGAACATTCAATGAAGACTTCTTTAAAGCTTGATAAGGTTCCATCCATCTTTCCTTCCATTTGTCTGTACATCTGTCTGTCCTTCTATGCATCCATTCCTCCATCCATCCATCCATCCATCCATCCATCCATCCATCCATCCATCTAGCAAATACCCTTGTGTGACAGACTGTGCAGATGAGGCACAGTCTTTGACATCTGGGAGTACATAGCACCAGGGAAGCACACATTGAACAAATCCTTCCAAGAGTGATGAGTATTGAAGTGGAGCATAGCAAGGAGCCTGGCCTAGTCTCCCAGGTCCTCCTGGGAAAATACTACAGCCCCAGGTGTGAATCTCTAAGAGTGTCACAGCCAACGTGGGACAACAGCTGGAAGGATGAGGCTGCCCAGGGCGCCCTGCACAGAAGGAAGGCTTTGTGCTGGCTCCGTGTGGAAACTCTGACTCGGGGCAGTGTGGGCTTTCAGATGGATTTCCTATCATTTATCTTCTTATCAAAAGGTTTAATCACTTTCCGCTCTCCTGACTGTATGGGAATAATGAGCTTATTCTATCCCTACCAATACAATACACAATAGAAACAGTTCAGAGACTATTTGGCCTTCTAAAATGAATGTTTTTACTGTATAAACATCATTAAATCCACAGTTAAAGGAATGTTTAAAGAAGAAAAATCAATCTCAGTAATCCTACACACAGCTACTTCGTCACTGCATATTGCCTGCTGGACTTTGTATGAATAACAAAATTAACTTTATGTGAAAATTAGTTGTCATCTCATTTGCCCAAGAAGCTGAATATATTCTGACATGGAATGGACCCATGGTTTCTGGAGAAGAAAGCATGCTCCTTCATGATTTTCAACTTCTTTGTCTAGAATGAAAAAGTACTTAAAAACGGAAAACAAATCGCCATGGTTTCTGAACAGAGTTCATTTGCTTAAGTCTTGTTCTGGAAACAGTTAAAAATTTCATTACATTCCTTGAGGGCAATGTCTATATCATATACCTTGATGCTCAATTAGCTCACACCCCTAAACAAAGCTCCTTTATATGAAGTCAGACATATTAAGTAACAAAAGCAGCATGAAACGTGAGACATTCTGAGCTGCAGTGGTCCCTAGTACGTGTTCGGCAGGCCCTGCATAAAATGATCAGTCAAGTCTTCAAAAGCAATTCCGGCTTACCTAGACTCCTTTATCTAGCTTCTCGTCCAGGTAGAAGTCAGGGCCCTCATCCTCCCTCCACCATCAAAAAGACAGAGTGCTTTGCAAGTCATCGGTTATTTTGTCCTGAGGAAGGATTCATCACTGATACTGTTACTTCAGCTGCATTAAACTGTTTTTTTAATTGTACAATAAAGGTAGATTTAGGAACTTGCAAGTAAGTGAAGAGCTATGGGAGGCAGGGAAGGGCCCCCCAAAGCACTCCACAGCCTTGCTACTCAAAGTGTGGTCCATGAACCAGCAGCATCTACATCCCCTGAGGGCTTATGAGGAAGGCAGAATCTCTCAGGCTCCCCCTCGGCAGTACTAAATCAGAATCTCCATTGCAACCAGACCTGCAGTGGGGGCTAATGTTGCTGATCAGGGACCACATTTTGAGAGCCCCGCCCTAGAGCTATTCAGGGAATCCACACACTTAGAATGTCCCGCCTGGGTGTTTTGCAGGGGGGGCAGAAGAGGCAGTTTATTAGTTTTCATTGCCTTGTTGTCAGTGGAGACCAACTGGTAGGGCACATGGGACCCTCTTATCACAGCATGATCACAGCGAATAAAAATGTTAATTGTGCAGTTCTGAAGCCATGCCATATAGAATAGTATTGGCAAAGTCTCATATTATACACAGAATTGGAATCAATGACAATCCTCCAAAATTAAAAAAAAAAAAATCCATCAAGAATTGCAGAATTCCAAGACTGGAAAAGGTCTTGGAAACAGTATATACTTTTCTCATGTGTTAGGCCACAGAAATGCCAGCCATCCTTTTCCAGGCTCTGTCATCTGTGAATCTTGTTACTGTTTACATATACCAAAGAATTCATTAGTATCTGTGTGACTATTTTGCTAATATTATAATCTTTACTGATATAATTTATTATCTTTAAAAAATCTATTAGAGTGGTGTCATCTAAAAGACTTCTGAATGCGAATGTTCATGCTAAAGCTGGTAAAAATCTCTCCCAAATCAAAAGCTTTGCGAAGGAAGTTACATATGGTAAAACACCACAATGAAGCCCATCCTCACTCTCTGATGTGCTGTTAATGTGGGAAAAGGCTCTGCAAATTATTAAAAATAATGCTAAGAAAATAAAAAGCAGCTTCAAAGCAAAAAGGCAACACAATAATTAGAGATTTATGCTCTCATGGAACACATCCAACTTCACACTTATTGCTAGGGGAAAATTTGTCTTGAGTTATGCAAGACCCTCAAAACAGCATCCGTTGCATAAAATATGACTACTACATATATGAGAATATTTCATTCCTCAGGTAGCTGAAGCCAGAAATGTGTTCTGATGTGTCCAGCATGATTTCTCCACTTGCTTATGGAACTGGGCAAGGCCTCGCGGTCTCCTGGGGCCCCTTATATCATATTGCAGGCAGTGATCACACGATCACATGATAATTATGCCATTACCAACAAGAGAGCTGGTTTTTAATTCATTTTGGTTTTTTTTTTTAAATCCAAGCTGATAATACTGCTTGCGCTCTGGGCTTGAGTAAGGCTCTTGCCTTGTCTGCTATGCTCAATAGGTGTTTTACTCCTCAGTGCCTCAGTTTCCTGTGTGTAGAAAGAGATTTACCCTCTGCCTGACAGTCACTGCCTGAAGGGAGTTGTATGAAGGACAAAGAGCCATTGAACCATGGCACCTTTCGGGAGTAGGGGAGCAGGGGCCTCAGCCATGTCTCCAGCGGGGGAATGGTGTGCTGGTCCATCCACACTCTGGCCTTGGTGGGTGGGGGCCATCACAGGGTGGGACATTAACCATCACATTCTTTTCCTCTCTGCAAGACTATGGTAGTGCCACCTTGGCGGTGTAAAATGTAGGGCTGCATCTCAGGAGAGAGTGAGGTTAGCTGTGGGATCTCCGTAAAGTGGCCAGTCAAAACTGTGAGGGGATGAGCTCTGAGTATTAAAAGGTAAGCACCAAATGAAGTGGAGTTGTGGAAAACATTCCTACCTGAGGAATGAGAAGAGGAGGAGCTTCCAAAAAAAGGGCTGAAGACGATGATCAGAGAGGTGGTGTGAGAGGCGCCCATAGAGGACACGTGTTTTCCTCGCTTCTGCAAACTCCATCTTGTCCATTACCCTGAGTGGAGTGTCACTGAAGTCAGAGAGGAAGAACTGAGTTGAACTATATGAAATTGCCATTTTTAGGTTAACAAGATGATCAACTACTGGCAATTTCATATGGTTTAGCCTAAAATTACCTACTAGGAAGGCTTGGAAGGTGGGAGTCTCTGCAGTTTGCCTATCGTGGAAGGTGGGCATGGCAAGGGTGGTAGTGAGTGGAGCTGAGTGGAATAGGGAGAGCTCTGTCTGTCCCCTCTATGGGGGGTGCTGTGTGAGCAGGAAGGGGGTTCAGAAATGAATACACACCCTCTAGTCCAACAAATGGTGACTGCATTGAAGAGGAAACCTACTCATATTGATAAGAGGTCAGTAAAAACAAAAACCTCCCTACTGTGGAACCCAATAATGCAGCATTTCTATAGAAAACTAGTACATGGCAATCTCCAAGAGGAAGGAATAGGATACACTGTTTCCTAAAAGTATTTGATCACAAAATACATTGTTTTCATGGAGCTTCTCTCAGGACTGGTGTTTTGCCAAATGTATTTTGGTCATTCAGACAGGAGTTGGGCTGAAATACCTACGCACAATCGGAGTTGGGCTGAAATACCTACGCACAATCTATGGAACAAAAAATTAATAGTGTAAACCAGATTTCTATTTTCAATACAAATATGAAAATACTTTGGGGGAAAAGACTTTCCAAAGAGCTGGGAAGCATTTTAGAAGCACAAAGTACACATAAATTATGCATATATTATTAATAATAAATAAATTATTCATTAAAACAGGTTCCCTAAAGATATGGCTGAAGCAAGACTAGGTTAGCCTAGTTGAAGACATATACTTAAAAGTAATATGACTACATTGCTTCAAATATATTTACACGTTTCAATCATTCAAACTAGTTCCACCATTTTATTCTATGCTTAAACCTTTTTAATCTATCTATTTACTTCACTAATTCATTTGAAAACATGTGAAGGGTACTGTGCTTGGTATCATGAGGCTACCAAGATGAATAAGGCAGGGAATTTGCCTTCAAGGAGATTTCTGTGAGAGAGGTGCTAAACCAGGTAGATTAGAATGAATATTCTCCAAAGTAGAAAGTGATTAAATAGTATATGAAAGACACAATTAAGTGCTAGGGGCTTCTGAGGGAGGGAGGTTGCTTCCAGCTATGGATGAGAGAGGACTTTGGAAAGGAAATTCTATCTGTGAAGGCAGGGCAGTGGAGTTGCTGGTGAAGAAGGCATTGCAGATGGAGAGAACAGTGGGCAGAAAGAGCATCCTTTAGTGGGCATCATAGATTGTGTTTGGCCACTTAAGCACAATGTTTGTACAGTCGAGAAGACAAACTAAGGATTGAGACTTGATTCTGTAGGAGAATCGGAGTGCCAAGTGGGCGATCAGAGGACTGACCAACCTGTGACAGTGGGAGTGTGGGAGGTAGAACTGACAACTGCAAATGCAAAGGACAGGAGGTCATAAGAGGCTTTAATAGAGAGTTCTGAGTTAAAAGAAAAAAATGTATACTGTGAAAATATGCAATCTTTAGCTCAGCTCTGTGTGCCTTGATCTTAACATATTTTACAACCCATACCTGAGAGTAATCAAGGAGATTCTGGCAATATGCACAGTGATTTGCCAAATACATGAGAATGGAAAGTGCCTTTGTGTTCATGCTACTTAAAGTAGCATAGAAACAAAATAAATGACTCTGGGGCCTTTCAGTGTGGACCCTGGGAGATGCTCACATTGGGTTATCATTAATGGTAAACGGCCCTGTAAAGATATGGCACATGAGTGGCATATGAGCAACAAAAAATAAAACGACACAGTGCGTGGGCTGTGGAAGATACAGCCAGCATGACCCCATGACTGAACACCTGCCATGCTTTTTTTTTTTAATTTAATCTTCATATCAGTCCCAATGCATTATATTATCTCTATTTTATAGATTAAAAAAGAAAACACTTAGGTTCAGAATAGTCCAAAAACCTTTAAAGAAGCAACTTTGCAAGGCCGGGGCAAGGCCGGGGCAAGGCCTCAATTTCAGTCCAGGCCCTTTTCACCCCAAAAGAAAGGCTGTGCAGAAGCCACAGCTTCGCCTAATGAACACCAACTCCCTGCCTTCTCACCACCTTGAATCCCTTATCTGTAAAATCAGGGGTGAATTGGGGGAAAAGGTAGGCAGGGACTAAGTCTGTCTACTTCACAGGTCCATTCTGAAGCTCAAATGTGGAAGAACCTTTCAATTCTGAAGCAAGAACTTTATGAACGTGTATGTTTTGAGGGAGGTATGGGGTGCTGCGGGAGCTGGACAAAGTGGGGGCTCTTCTAAAAAGCAGCTAGGCAGTCCTCGGGAGGAATATACATTTAAGCAGGTGGTCACAGAGGCGGCCGAGAAAGAAGCCGGCAGAGTTAAGAACAAACTAACTCAGGCTCTGCAGCTTTGCCTATGGCCAAATCTGGGTCCCAACTTACTGAAACTGGAACCCCTTTTCCCCCTTCTGGTTGGCCCTGAGGCTTTGGGCCATAACTCGCCAGGTACAGTGAAGCCTGCAGAACCACCTCATGTTGCCCACCCAGTGTCCTCCCATCGCTGGCCTGGCCCCAGGCCTCTGGCCAGGTGCTGGAGCTGATAGACAGCCCGAAACCAAGGCCACCACCAGCAACACTGCCAAGGGATTTGGTCTGGGTCCATGAAGCTTGTCCTGCCACTGGGAGAGAAATGTATTCAAAATGTAGTCAAGAAGGCTTCCTTTCTCTGCTAGCAGAGGGGGCCTATGGCTCCCCACAGTCTGCATGATAAATCAGTACAAAGACACCAGCTTCAAGGCCATAAGGGACTCTTATTATCATAGGCCAAACACAGAGTCAGTGCTGCAGGATTTATTTTCTAGTTCATAAATCTCAGTTGATTAGAGCATGTCCTCACAGCATTGCAGAGCCCTCTCCAGCAGGAGCTGTGCATGAAGCTACGGCCGTGGTTCCCAGGAGTCTAGGGCCCGCAGAGAAGGTGCCACTTACCTAGCAAGCAACACACTTTTGGTTTGAATTCCAAGTGTAAAGAAATACTGTGGGGAGGGAGAGGAGGTTCTACCTAAATTATCCAGAAAATGGCCTCCTCTGCTTGGCTTGATGAGGGAAGAGTTGCCCTTTGGGGCTTTGTGCCACCCACCACTGAAAACTAGACATTTTTCCTGGGCTCCGGACCACCAGCTGAGCGTCGATCAGGTGTGAATGGGCCCACGAACTTCCTGAAATTATTTGGGATGTGTCTGCATCATACGTATTGTGTATGTACCAACGAGAATCCCTCTTGGGAACCTTATTAGTCCCCTGTTGGTCTCTACTGGGACCTTACAGGGCCCATAGCTTTCTTATATCTTGAGAGAATCATGATCCAAAAACAGTTACTAACTTGTGCTCCAGGAAGATAAACCTTCTCCATTCTTCCTTTCTGAGAAGCAGAACCCTATGCTCCCAAACAGCCATGAGCTGCTTTTGCCTGCCTGGAACATGAACTGCAGGCAGGTTCTATGGCATGACTCTCAAATTGCTGTTTCGCTTTTCAGAAATTGGCAGCATTTTCTCCCTGACTCTCGCAAGGACACTTCACCTCACCCTTCCTGGCCTTTCTTCCTCATAAAGCCAGCTTCTAAAAGAGTAGAAACAGACACTCAGTTACCCCCTGGGGTAGGGGCCTTCTGGGGACAGAGTGCAACCTAGAAGGAGGCTCAGGAAACTTTGCATTCTGAGGCCTGGGAATTGGAGGAGCCGCTGCCTAGCCCCGGGAAATGAATGTAACAGCTTGCATAGAGCTGAGTGTGCTACATAATCCTGTCTTAAAAGAAGGAATACCCCCTAGAGGTAAACAAGAACTATCAGAAGGCCTCAGAGCAGCCGCAGTTACCCTAGCCAGAAAAGACATGACAGCAGCAGAATTGTAAAGAGCTAGTTGAGAGCAGCACAGGATGCGTACAGATGCAAAATATTTCCAGTGCAAAAAAAAAAAAAAAAAAAGGCCAATGTCAGAAGCCAGGGGAATTCAGGCAACAGAAGTGCCTCTCCTCCTGTCTCCCTCCTGAATAGGTGTCCCAGGGGTCCTTGAAAGCTGGCAGTGCTCACTGGAGAGGCATGGAGGGCTGAATGCCTCGCTCCAATTAAAGCCTAAGGACCCACCCTGCAGGGTCCCAGCTGTGCTGCTGCTCCACTTGGGAAAGCAAACCCAGACAAGCTCCGCCATTCAGGAAAGCTTCAGGCCTACGTTGTTCTCATGGAGCTCGCGTGAATAGGAAATGCTGTGGTGTCCAGATCCACTCTCCTTAGCAGCTCAGTGCATCTTCGCTGCTATCATCTGCTTCTTCAGAGGGAGAAGGGAGAGTGTGGAAAACCACGCTGCCCAACAGTCCCCGGTCTCTTTTTAATAGTGTGCTCTGCTCCCAGTTCTGTTTCTAAAGGGGTTAGGGGTCTAGCAGCAGAGGGCACCTCCCACCCTGGAGACCGCTTTTTTCTTCCCTGAAGTCCACTATGAGCTCCAGCAGGTATCAGAAGGGACTGGAGCAGGCAAGTGGGGACTGAAAAGCAAATGGACAGCAACTTCATGAGAGGATGCACATCCAATGTCTTCAGGTCGGCAGACCTTTCAAGAGAAGCAGGAAATCTGTGTTTGTAAGTGAAATGTTCCATTTACAATGGTTGGCTTAGGTTTTAAAATAGTAGTTTTGTAGGAAAAACACAGGCAGGGGTCTCCTTTGTGCTCCCTCTGCTCTGCAGGGAGGTGGTCCTGCAGGCCCTGGTACAGTGAAGCCTGCAGAACCACCTCATGTGGTTCTGCACACCCCTGCACACCCCAGCAAGCTCCCCTACCTCCTTGCCCATACCAGCAATGCCCGGGAGCCTCACCCGGCACAGCCATGTAGAGCAGCCAGCTCCAGAGAGCCTTGAGGCTGAAGAAGAGATTTGCTCTTTCTGCAATATGTAGAATTCACAGAGCCACAGATCCACAGATGTGAGCAATAATTTTGGCCCCTCCACAATCACCATTTCTGGTCAAGAACAAGTTCTCATATCCTTGTCAGCTGTAGAATCTGAAACAAGACATGGTAAAATCACACCCACTTTTGCCTCATGTGGCCATGATGGAAGAATGACAGCCCTTAAGCATTCCGAGCTCCTCTCAAAACAGTCATGACAGCTTCATCACTGCACGCTGAAATAATAGTTATTGGCCTTATTACAAAACCTCAGTATTCTCATGGCATCATACTCTAGCCATATCTCTGTGAAGTACCAGAGACGTCCACTGTTTTCCTCATTTCATTGTATGGACTGAAACTGAGGAAGGAAAAGTTTGAAACTGCTCAGAGCCCCCACCTGCATTCAGGCTTAGGATTTGGATCTTGGGGGTCTCATCTTAATATCACTTCACGCTGCCTCCTCTATCCCTCTGCATACATTCTTTTTCTGTCCTGTGGCAAAATGAGACTGTCTTTTCTCCTCTTCCCCTTCTTTCCTTCTTCTATTCATCCCTTCACAGGAAGTTAGAGCAAATATTCAAAGCCTTCATTATCATAGTAGCCTTTTAAAGTTTTGCCCCGAGAGGGAGTCAATATCCTTAAGGCTGTTTTGCTAGCAGATGACTTACTGTGAACAAGCGGAGCCCAAATCCTCTTACAACAACATACTCAGCATCTCTCTGGTGTGACACCTGGATACTCATGCCCCTCCGCAATTCTTGGGGCCCCACGAGTACTCATAATTGGTGAATGGACAAACTTGCTTTCTGGCAATGAACCAACCATACCTATGTCCCCTTCTAAGTATTACAATCAAAGAATTGCCCACTTTTATATGATTCTTTATGAAGCATTTGCAATGTGGAGCTGAACCAGATACAGTTAGGAAGACCCTTTTAATCTCCCTTTAAATATCTTGCTCTCTGATTTACTAGGGTGTTGTATATGTTTTGCCAGGAAAAAAAACTAAAAAAATTCATCATTGATAGTTACCTTCTATATTCTTATGTATTCCAGCTTTGCTTTTGAGCACAGAAGCTCAAGGCCTTTCTTTCTCAACCAGTGAATTAGCTAGTCATGTTAACAACTGATCATCTCTGCCTCAATCTCTAAAGGACATTTAGGAATATTAAAAACACTGTCCTTGCAAGTATTACTGCAAGATTTGAGATTTATCATACAACATAGTGACTATAGTTAATCCTGATGTATTGAACGCTTGAAAATAGCCAAGATAGTAGATTTGAGGTGTTCTCACTACAAAAAAAATGTTAAGTATGTGACGTAATGCATATATTATTTAGCTCAATTTATTTATTCTACAATGTATACATATTTTAAAACACCATATTGTATACCATAAATATATATAATTTTGTCAATTAAAAAATAAAATGCAAAAAATCTCTGGGTCCTTCTTCAATCAATGAAAAAATACATACGAATGAACAAATTATGTGAAATAATACTTAGCCAAACTGCTAAAATATGTGATAGAGACAGCAAATTTTCCAGGAGCTCAAAGGGCAAAGGGAGAACAATGAGAGCTGGAAAAATCAGAGAAACTTCCTGAAAGAAGTGATATTTGGTCTAGAACTTGAGAAATGGGAACAACTGAATTGGAAACTTAGGGGTAGGAATGACCTTGCTTTAATTGGCTGGGAAAAATGAAATTTCTGGTTGAGTTGAGATGGGAAAGCAAATGGAATCCAATAAACAACATAGAGAAAACATTGGGTGAAACTATGGGGAAATCGCAGGCTTTTACGTTCAGCCTCCTTTTGTTAGAGTTTTACGAAAATTAGTCTGGTAGTAGTACTTGGACTGGCTGCAGAACACACAGGCCAGAAGGGCTAGCTAATGCTGAGTGCTAGATTGGGCAACTACTATAGACTGAATGTTATATCCCCCAAATTTCATGCTGAAAACCTAACCCCCAGTGTGACGGTATTAGGAGGTGGGATGTTTAGGAGGTGATTAGGTCATGAGGGTGGTGTCCTCATGAATGGGATTGGTGCCCTTGTAAAAGAAACCCCAGAGAGCTGCTTCATCCCTTTTACCAAGTGAGAAGACAGCTGCCCATGAACCAGGAAGTGGGCCTTCACCAGACAGTGATCTGCCAGCACCTTGTTCTTGGACTTCCCAGCCTCCAGAACTGTGAGAATGGGTGTGTGTGTGTGTATATATTTAAATCTATATACTTAACATTTAAAATAAATAAATAAATATATATATTTCCTGTTTATAAGCCACCTGGTGTATGGCTTAAAATATAAACCATAGACTAGTCTATGGTCTGTAATAGCAGACTGAGCAGACTAAGACAGCAACTGACATGTGTTAAAAATAAAGAGATCTTACAAATCTACAAGAAAATAACGAATACCCTCCTTGAAAAGGACAATATTAAGCATGTTGCAGGAAAAAAAATGAGAAAATATATAACTTCCTACACACACACACAAAGAAAGTTAAAAAATACAAGTTGGCAAGATTAAATAAAAAGATAAAAGCCAATGCTAATAGGCAAAGGGGCACCATCATACACTGCTGGTAAGAGTACAAATTGGTGTATGTTCTGTATTTGCTATCATGTGCAGACTTTTGACCCAGCAGGTAATTCTACCTTTCAGAACTTATACTAAAGAAAGAATTAAGTCTGTACAAAGAATTTGTGCAATGATATTTATTATATCAAGCTTATCTTGGTCAAAAATTAAAATAAATTTTTAAATGTGGAGGCCGAGAACAATGGATAAGAAATATGTTTATTGATATAGAAAGTTGTTTGCCATATTATCAAGTCTTTTTAAAGGCATAGAGCATATCACAAAATAGAATGTGTTGTGTGATCCTATTTGCATATAAAAGCAAAATGAGTAAATACACACATAAATATATATACATATACCTAAACATACATTTCTCTCTCTATACACATATAAATGTATATATACACACACATATATATGTATATCTACTCATGTATATATATAACTGAATACAGTCATGTGTCACTTAACAAGGGAGAAATGTTCTGAGAAATGCATTGTTAGGCGATTTTATTGTTGTGTTCATCATAGAGTACACACTTAACCCTTGAACATTGAAGGGGTTAAGGGCTCCAATCCCCCGTGAAAATACACATATAAGTTTTGACTTCCCCAAAACCTTAGCTACTAATAGCCTGCTATTGACCAGAAGCCTTACCAATAACATAAACAATCAATTAACACATATGTTATAGGTTACATGTATTATAGACTGTATTCTTACAGCAAAGTAAACTAGAGAAAAGAAAATGTTATTAAGATAATCATAAGGAAGAGAAAATGCATTCACGATTCGTTCAGTGGAAGTGAATTATCATATAGGTCTCCATCCTCATAGTCTTCACATGGATTAGTTGAGGAGGAGGAGGAAGTGGGGATTGGTCTTGCTGTCTCAGGGATGGCAGAGATGGAAGAGATGGAAGAGGTGGAGGAAGTGGAAAGGGAGGCAGGAGAGATTTATTGAAATTAAATCCATGTTTGTAAGTGGACATAAGCAGTTCAAACCCAAGTTGTTCAAAGGTCATCTATACTGACACAAACCTAGATGTACAGCCTACTACATACCTAGGTTATATGGTATAGCCCATTGCTCCCAGGCAACAAACCTACACAGCATGTTACCACACTGAATACTGTAGGCAGTTGTAACACAACGGTATGTATTTGTGTATTTACACATATCTAAACATAGAAAGGGTACAGTAAAAATACAGTATTACAATATTATGGGATCACAACTGTTTATGCCATCTGTCTCACTGACCAAAACATAATTATGTAGCACATGACTGTACACAGATGTCTACACACCCGATATTAACATTCTATATATCTAAGTAGTATGATTATGAGTAATTTCTATTTCTTTCACGCTTATTTTACATGCTTATTTGAAAACTTCTTTCTTCAATAAGCATTTTAGAAATTTAAAACAGAAAAAGCGGCCGGGCACGGTGGCTCACACCTTAATCCCAGCACTTTAGGAGGCCGAGGTGGGTGGGTCAGGAGATCGAGACCATCCTGGCTAACAAAGTGAAACCCCGTCTCTACTAAAAACACAAAAATTAGCCGGGCATGGTGGCGGGCGCCTGTAGTCCCAGCTACTCGGGAGGCTGAGGCAGGAGAATGGTGTGAACCTGGGAGGCAGAGCTTGCAGTGAACCGAGATCGTGCCACTGCACTCCAGCCTGGGCAACACAGTGAGACTCCATCTCAAAACAAAAACAAAAACAAAAACAAAAACAAAAACAAAAACAGAAAAAGCTCTGAATCTTCTGCTAGGAATTGAAGGTAGTAAGGTAAGCAGGTTTGATGGTAATTCAGATATGAAATGATGATGCTAAAGGACAAAGCAACTCTGAAAGAAGCACCCCAGTGTTTATAGTCTAGAACCCAGGCTTAGTGTGGCCTCGCAGAAAAAAGATAATTTGCTTCCTAAGACAAGTTGCATTTCCCACTGTGTGGTCCAAAGAGCAACACATAGGGAGGGAAAGAGGAGAGAAATCAGAACTTTTAAGTGACAAACCTGAGGCCCAACAGAAAGATAGTGACAACAGGGCATAAAATCCAGCACCAAAAGCATTAATAAAAACTGCCATTTTCCATGCAACCGCTGGATATCTAAATCCTCTACTACATGAATATACAGCGTATCTGTGGATATCCATGTGGATATCTCTCCGTATTTTTTAAAAGTTGGAAAACAAATTCACATTACTGAAGAGATATATTTGTTCTAGAATCTCCCTCAATGGAACAGAAAGATTTCAATTTAGCTCAACAATTCAGCCCAACATGTTTGTTGAGTGTCGTCTATGGAGTTCTAAAAAGCAAAGTTCCGACCCCCTCCTAAAAATGGCAATGTCAACAATGACAGTATCTTACTGTTATGAAACATTCCTTGTATCATTCACTTTTTACAGCAGCATTCTCATGTATAGTCATCTCTCAGTATCCATGGCGGACTGATTTCAAAACTGCCTGAGGATACCAAAATCCATGCATGCTTAAGTCCCTTATATAAAATGGTATAGTATTTGCATGTAAACCACACACATCCTCCCACGTACTTTAAATCATCTCTAGATTACCTCTAATACTTAATACAATATAAACAATTGTTATACTGTATTGTTCAGGGAATAATAACAAGGAAAAAAAAGTCTTAAATGTTCACTACAGATGCAACCACCCCTTTTTAATAAATATTTTCAACTCACAATTGGAACCCACATATACTGGGTGGAAGGAGACCAACTGTAGTTACAGTGAACCATTATTATACCCATTCTACAGATGAGGAAATTGAAGTTTGGGCAACAATCAGAACTTGACTTAAATGTGCTGACTCTCTTCTCTCTAGGTGACTTATTGAAGTATTTTTAAAACAAACTCATTTCAAAGGCAGCCATTTATTCCAAATATTCATTGCAATGTTTGATATTTAAGCAAAGGAAAGGGTGCAATCATGCAAATCTTATTTATCGTGCCTCATTACACAATCAAATTAAAGTTGGTGATACATTGAAGTGTGAGCCTCAGTGTTTTGTTTTGCTTTGTTTTGTTTTGTTTTGTTAATCCCACAATGGAGTTTCTAGTCTACTAATCAACCTTCAGCCTGGCCTTTCCGCCTCTGGAGCGCGCCCTCAGGAAAAAGGAAATACTCTCTGTTGGAGGAAGCCAACTGGGCCAGCTGACTTTGAATGACATGGAATCTGAGCAGGCCCAGGATCTCTGCCCTTGTACCTGCCACTACCAGAATCCCAGTCCCTCCCTAATGAGAACCTGTGTGTGCTCTTGGGAGGAAGAGCGGACACGAGCATGTTCCTCCCTCACTTCCCGTTCTCTCGGAAGGGCTGGCACTTGCTTCCTCACAGCTCCTTTGCAGCCTCTTCCTCCTGCTTTGAAACACCCTGATGATTTTAAAATGCAGGCTACAGTCTTCCAAACGAACCCCCACCAGAAGAGCCCTCATAACAGCGCAGGATGTGTTCTCAGCTTCCCTTGGTGCTGAAAAATCAACATGGGGGGACAAAAGACTCTGTTAGAGAGCAGAGGTCCCCTTGTGGGGTGTGGCCGGGATGCACAGCTGTGAACAGAAGGTGGATTCCAAGCTGGGGAGGGGCTTTGAGTGGTTTGAAGGAGAACATTAATAGAGCTGGGGGCTTTGCTTGTTTGTTTTGTTTGGGAGTTCCTCAGATGTCTGTTTTATTTGTTCATTTTATTTTAGAAAAAGTGAATTTATATGTCTTTAGATTTAATTTTTTGAATAGGCAATGCACTTGCATAGTTGAAAAACCAAAAACCATATAAAAATGAATACATAGAGAAATCTTGCTCACACGTATGCCTTCAGCTCCTTATTCTCTCCCCTCCTTTTAATTAATTTCTTATGTATCCTTCCATTTTGTTATATAATATACTTATTTTCTCCTTTTCTTATTGAACAGCCATTCTCAATGGGGGTAATATCACCCCCAAGATGGTGATAATTGGTTTCTGGGAGTGAAAATTTCTTACTCTTTTTATGTATAAATCACAGATACACATAACACATATACTACATAAATAAATATGCATGGTATTAAAATTTCATGGGAGGGTGAGGATTAGGAAAAATGTTTTAAAATGTCTTCTTAGGGAAGTGATAATGATTTTTAAAAAGGTTGAGAAACACTGTCATAAAAAGCAGCACACAATATATGCTGTCCTGCACCTTGCTTTTTTCACTTTGCAAGATATCCTAGAGATAGTTCCATATCAATTCATCCAGAGTTACCTCATTATTTTTATAGCAGCATAGTATTCCATTGTGTAGATGTACCTTACTTAAACAGTTCCTTATTAATGGGCACTCACTTTGATTCTAATCTTTGATTTATAATATCACAGTGAATAGTCTTTTACATACTGAATACATGTACAGGTATATCTGTAAATAGATTCCCAGAAATGGGGTTGCTAGGTCTGGGGTAAATTCCTCTAAAATGCAGACAGACATTGCCAGAAGCCCCTCTATTTTGCACTCCCAACTTTGTCTATCATCCAATAAATAAGAAACAGTTTAGCTACCTTTTACATGGCATTGTGTGGTTCCTCCTGAGGGTCATGTTAGTTGATGGGCTAGGGGTAAGGTGGTCATGGGGGTTCTGGGATCTTCTATGGGGTGTGCTGTGACCAGGATTTCTGTAGCCTTAAAGAAATGCAGGTGGGCCTTGGCTAGGCAGAGAGCGGGCCCTTTGTGACACTATCTCAGGCAAGGAAGTGGACCCCGATCATGGACGAGGAGCTCTAGGTCATCAGAGAGAGTATTACTTGGGATGACCTCAGGCCATGATATGGGACTTGGCACCCCTCCCCCATAACATAGAGCCTCCAACTTGTGAGCTCCCAACACAATGCAACCTTGATTTCCAATGGGGGGAGGTGGGGCAAAGGGCCTGGCCAGGGAGGTAATTACCACGCGGAATATTCAGGCTGCCACACAGCTCAGTTGCTGACACAATTCCCTTCCCACTGTCTTGTGTCTACCACAGCTGAGCAGGAAGAGAAGTCAGGTTGGCATCAGCCACACCTTGCCCTGAAACCTCGAGGGACACCACCTTCTTGGACTGTGTGCACAGGCAATACCGCAGCAGA
This sequence comes from Rhinopithecus roxellana, assembly GCF_007565055.1. Classification (NCBI taxonomy): domain Eukaryota; kingdom Metazoa; phylum Chordata; class Mammalia; order Primates; family Cercopithecidae; genus Rhinopithecus; species Rhinopithecus roxellana. The sequence continues at coordinate 109,750,787 of NC_044551.1, forward strand.
AGCAGCCCCCTCGGTGCAGCCCCACTTTCCCTGTGATCTGGGTGGCAATTAATTGCTAGCTCGAGAGACATTTGTGCTGAAGACCGCAACTGAGTCTGCCAAGATATTATTTGGTCCTGAAGTTATTTAACCAATGTAATCATATTTGTTTTCTTTTTTTTTTTTTTTTTTTTTTTTTTTTTTTTTTTTTTTTTTTTTTTTTGAGACAGAGTCTCGCTCTGTCGCCCAGGCTGGAGTGCAGTGGCCAGATCTCAGCTCACTGCAAGCTCCGCCTCCCGGGTTCACGCCATTCTCCTGTCTCAGCCTCCCCAGTAGCTGGGACTACAGGCGCCGCCACCTCGCCCGGCTAGTTTTTTTGTATTTTTAGTAGAGACAGGGTTTCACCGTGTTAGCCAGGATGGTCTCGATCTCCTGACCTCGTGATCCGCCCGCCTCGGCCTCCCAAAGTGCTGGGATTACAGGCTTGAGCCACCGCGCCCGGCCCATATTTGTTTTCAACAGAAATCTGCTGTCTTCAGAAGTCTGAAAGCGAAGCGTCTGGGCTGCTCGCTGCTGCTTCAGGCTCTGCTTGGATCCCCTCATAGAGACAGTCATCTCAGCACGAAGGGCACACATTTGCCTTTCCCTGGTGCTTATTAACTGAAGTCAAATAAATCATAAAATAGAGAAATTTTAGGCTGCATTACAATCACGTCTAGGCTATTGCTGGGCAGGATTCGGACTCTTAATGTATTCAAGACTCACCTTCCTTCCTTGTTTTCCAGTCAACTTCCTGAGTCCACGCTCTTTCCTGCATAGTTCTGTAAGCAACCCCAGACTCAAACCCTGCTCAAAGAATGCTTTTTAGTTGAGTGAATGAATTTAAATAAATAAACAAACACCTGCCATAAACATGACTTCAGAGATGAAGTGGGCACGGTTCCTTCTCTCACCTCCACAGCTTCGTGGAGTGCAATAAAGCTTTGTGCCCTCAAGAAACATGATAGAGGTGTCAAACTACATAAATTGTGAATCATAAGTCACAGTTCCATTTGCTGTGCCACGGTGTAAAAATTGCAAATTTTTCATCAAGAAAGAAAAGAACTATGAGTCCCCCTATATAACTCAGCTCCATGACACCTCCATCACCCACATCCACCCGGAGCTGCACTCTGCCCCACAGACTGGCCTGTCTGGGCCAGCACTTACACAGCTTGTCTTCTCTGGGTGCATGCCTTCTTCACCCTCCTTCAGTTGATCAGTATTTCAGACAGGTTCCATTGTTCTTGTGTTCATGGTAGCAATGGTAGAAAAATATATCAAAATTGAAATTTCTTCTTTTTCTTCCTGGTAATTTTCTCTGTGGTTATTCCTCTCCAAAACGCCAACAACAGCATTCTCCCTTTGTCTCTCTCCCTCCGCACCCTACCCCTTTCCCTTCTTTTTCCTATGAAGACATTTTTCTCCCATCTGCCCTAGAATTCCAGAGAGGTGGGACAGAAACCACCAAGGTCCCAGGCTTAAGAGAAACAACTAGGTCTTTTTACAAAATGATCTTCAGTACTTGTGTAGGGACACCCCTAAAATATGAGGGGTCACACTATGGCTACGATGAAATTCCATGGCTTCTCCAAGGCCCTTCCTAGATCTGAGGTGCTCCCATATCTTGAACTTCTACTTCCAGACTCCACCTCTGGCCTAACTGGCCAATCTCGACACAGTGAGCCAGGCAATATTGCCAGATGCCAACACTACTAGATAGGCTAAGCCCAGCAGTGATTTATTTATTACTGGGCTATAGCTACAAGATTTGGTTTGGGCTATGGACTTAGTGGGCCAGGACTGTCTTTATGCCACCTCCACATAATGCCAGCGAGAGGGTCTCAGTATTGCCTTTGGGCAGTGATAGCATGAGATGACATCTGAGATGGAAAGTGCAGGACAACTTTCCTGGTGGCCTTAGGCCCACCCAGTTCTCCCTCTTTCTTGCTTGTGGTTCTCAAGAAAAACTAGAGGCCAGGCGAGGTGGCTCGGCACCTGTAATCCCAGCACTTTGGGAGACCGAGGCAAGCAGATCACCTGAGGTCGGGAGTTCGAGACCAGCCTGACCAGCATGGAGAAACCCCATCTCTACTAAAAATGCAAAAAATTAGCCAGGCATGGTGACGGGCCCCTATAATCCCGGCTACTCAGGAGGCTGAGGCAGGAGAATTGATTAAACTCGGGAGGCGGAGGTTGCAGTGAGCTGAGATCCCACCATTGCACTCCAACCTGGGCAACAGGAGCAAAACTCTGTTTCAAAAAATGATAATAATAATAAAAATAAGAACTACAGATGGTGCTGGGAGTGGGAGTGCAACATCCTGAGCTACGCGGGAACTGGCCTGAACAGCCTGGGCTCTGTTCCAACACCCCCAAAAAACAGGATGACCTTCAGTGTTTTCACCCGGGGTACAAAACCCAGTGTGGACTGCTGTCCCAAGTCCCTTAGCTGCAATGTAAGAGGAGACTCTATTCCTCCCAGGCGGGATACCTGGAGCATTTCTGAGCCTTGGGGGACTGACTGCAGTAAATCTTAGGCCTCTGTTGTGTCTTGCTGCCTATCTGTAAGTAATAAATCCACTTCATGCAACTTGTTGGGGGCGGGGTGTTTTGACCTACTGAATACAGACAAGTTGGTAAGCAGTGCACAGTGAACCTGCTTCACAGGATGATCACCTGATGTATTATATTTAAGACAATGTGGTCATAGTGTCATCTGAAATTTAAATTGGTTTTAGCAAGTTCCCTGTACCTCAAAACTAATGGAGGAAAATTGAATCAACTTGTAAAATATAGAAGTCTTATTTATTCTTTGGCTATCTACTTATTTATTTTATAAACATGTATCAATATGCAAGGTGCTCTGTGGTAGAGCACAAAGATAGACAAGATGAGCCCCTACCATCTAGAAATTTAAAGAAGATATAATAATAATACTTAATATAGTAATAACCACAACTAACATTGCTGAGCACTGCCAGTCTCTGTTCTGCATACTCAGCTTGGTTTTACTCATTTGATTTGCACAATAGTCCCATGTGGTAGTTACTGTTATTATCCTCATCATGCAGATAAAGAAAGTGATGCACAATAAATGCCTAGGCCAGGGTGTGTACCCAGAAAGCTGCCTCCAGAATACATACACTTGACTACTATACTCTGAAACTAGATGTATTAGTGAGTTTTCACACTGCTGATAAAGACATAACTTCAGACTGGGTAATTTATTTTTTAAAAAAAGAAAAGGTTTAATGGGTTCACAGTTCCACGTGGCTGGGGAGGCCTCACAGTCATGTCAGAAGGTGAAAGGCACATCTTACATGGCAGCAGGCAAGAGACAATGAGAGCCAAGCAGAAGAAGAAACTCCTTATAAAACCATCACATCTTGTGAGACTTACTCACTACCCTGAGAACAGTATAAGTGATCTGTCCCCATGACTCAATTATCTCCCATCGGGTCCCTCATTCCATTACATGAGAGAATTGTGGGAGCTACAATTCAAGATGAGATTTGGGTGGGAACACAGACTAACCATATCACTAGACAACAATTAATTGATGCAGAAATGAATGAGATCTCTAAAACAGGCGAAAATAAATTGCTATAGGAGTCTAGAGGAGAAGGTGATGCTCTGGGGTGGGGGATGGAGGCAGGGGGGTGTCAGGCAAGGCTTCAGGGAGAACATGGTATTTGTGCTTAACCTTAAGAATGAGTAAGTTTGGGAAACTGGAACTCTCAGATGAGCTTTCCAGGTAGAGATGATGTGGTCTTAGAGGTAACAAAGAAGCACACCACTTACAAGAACAGTAAAATGTCCAGCAAAAAGAGTTTTAGAGGAACTGTGAGCTAGGATTGAACATGTTTGGAGAGAGGGGATAATGTATTTATGTTGTAAAATAAATCTTTCAAGCATGATAGGACTCATTTAGGTCTGATTCCCCCACAGAGAAGCACACATGGCAGGTAGTAAGAACATCTGCTTGGGGTGCTAGAACAAATGAGGGGGGTTGGGGGCACCTAGCAATGGAGAATTAAATCCAGGTACTCACCTTTTTGCTGTGGCTTCAAAACCTTCCCAGGGAAACATAACTTTTTATTATCATAGTTAGAATAGACCCAAGCCCATGCCTCAAACTGGCTCAGTTCCCTTTTTAAGGTGAGGTGTCATGAAATTGCAAAGACAAATGACTTGGTCTTAGCAGATGGCTGGCTGTTCAAGCTGACAAGTCTATGGCCATGTCTCTAGCTGTGAGTCGCAGTGAACGCATTCCCTGCTGGAGATGGCTAGCAGCTTTATCTCCTTAAGTTTAATGGCTTGTTTCTCTGCTGAAAACACCATTCTTACAACAATGTGGACTCTGATGCTCAATTCAGGGCCATCTCAGCCCCAGCATTGCAGGCAGGGTGATCTCGCTTTTCCTGGCACCTCACAAGCCCAGACAATGTAGTTCGAGCAGCAATGCAACTCCAGGACCTGCCTGAGCCTAGCTTGCAGCTCTGGCCTGGCCAACAGTGGTAAGATACACACATGTGTTACAGTTTCAGTGGTCCTGAAATGGAGGAGGCCTGGTCAGAAAGCGCAGTGGGGGAAGGAGCGGGATAAACGAGGACGATCATCAGTCTCCTGGTTTACATGGATTCTCAGTTGTTCATTTGATTGAATATCAAACTTAGGTGAACAGATGGTAATAAGATAACATCAAATGCTTCCACTTCCTCTGGCTCTCCTTCTTTGTCCTCAAGAGAGTTCCAAGGATTTTTTGTTTTGTTTTGCTCTTGTTTTTTAACAAAGGAAACTAGACAAAGCAGCATAGAAATCTTTGGCACACTATGTGTAAGGGAGAAGGGAGGTATATTGTCTTTGCAGAAGGGTAGCTGGCATTCTTCTGTTCTGCTTGGATCCATGACTAAGGAAAGGAATCACTAGCAAAGAGCAACAGGGTTTCAGTTTCTGGGCACGAGACCATATGAGGGAAATTAATTGGCTTTCTGCTCTCAGCCGCAATCTATTGCCGGGCAGGGCATGACGACATGAAGAAGACAGCATGTGCTGAGATGTGCATCTCATAATAAATTCTCCATCCTTGCTGAGAAAAATAAAGCGTTTTCTTACACATTCGTTTGTCAGACATCTTGGGCATACTGAGGTGAGAGAGGAAAAAAAATAACAACTCAAAATAGCACAGCATTGCGTGGGAAGGATGATAAAATTATGGCACTTCGAATGGTGACAGACATTGAGGTTTCATTTTATTGCTCTATAAAAGTGTGCTTTGGGAGGTATGCTGTTTCTGTTCCTCTTCTTTCTCCACGTCCCCATGTTTTCCTCACATGAATATGTACATTGTCGAATATTTTACTTCAATTTTGGATGTTTTTACCTCATCTCATCCTGCTTTAGATCCACGCAGCCTTGTTGCTCAGTGATGGCTGGGAGCCTTTACTCCTGCACAGCATGGAAACGTCCTCCAGCACTGCCTCTCAGAGGGTCACTCCTAAGGAAATGTTTGCTGCCCCTCACTGTCTCCTGGGCCACATCATTCAAAGACCAGGGGGGCTGCTGTCCCTTAAAAAGGCAAATGCATCCCCAAATCTGGGAAAAGAGATCCCTGGTATTTCTTCCCATCACCAGTTCACAGGAGACAGGCAACAAATATCTGCTGAACTGAAAAGAAACTGCTGTGTACATCGCTCACCTCCAGTCATGGCAATCTGAAGCCGCTTTTGCATCTTTGCCATCCCAGTTTTGTTGAAGAGGTTGTTTCTCCAGTTGTAGTCATGTGCAGAAATCCTGCCACATTGACATCAACCCCAATCCTAACCTGAACAGCCCAGGAATAACAGGGAGAGGTTCGTGCCTCAGTCCCTAATCCCTGAAATGAGGGATTTAAGGGTTCCCACGGCACTCATTCACATGTAAGCTCTCTTAGACAAGGCATGACATTGGAGTCTGCATATAACGAGGACTCCACCAGTGTTAACTACTATACTAATTGGATCTAACTCCTGAAGTGAGGGATTTAAGGATTCCCATTGCACTCATTTGCATGTAAGCTCTCTTAGACAAGGTATGACATTGGAGTCTGCACATAACAAGGATTCCACCAATGTTACCTGCTATACTAATTGAATCAGGCAAGGTTTCATCAGAGAAGCACAAGCACTGTGGATGAAGTGTGGATAAAGACTCTTGGCCAGGCGCGGTGGCTCACGCCTGTAATCCCAACACTTTGGGAGGCCAAGGCAGGTGGATCACAAGGCCAGGAGTTTGAGACCAGCCTGGTCAACATTGTGAACCCCCATCTCTACTAAAAATACAAAAATTAGCCGGGTGTGGTGGCACGTGCCTATAATCCCAGCTACTCAGGAGGCTGAGGCAGGAGAATTGCTTGAACCTGGGAGACAGGTTGCAGTGAGCCAAGATCACGCCATTGCACTACAGCTCTGGGCGACAGAGCAAGACTACATCTAGAAAAAAAAAAAAAAAAGAATAAAGACTTAGTACTTGCAGGAGTCAGACCTTCTGCAATGGTAGTGGCAGACCATGCTGGTGATGCAGTCTATGCAAGCTGTTGCTTTTGCAGCTGGTATCTGAGAGTCTGCAGTCACTATGGGTCAGCCAGTCAGTCAGTTGAGAAGGGAGTGGGATATGGGTGAGAACAAGGACAAACTGGAATTTGTAAGGATGAGCTAGGATTCCCATGACAGCGGGAACCCAGGTGGACAAGTTGAAACCCATTTCTGCCTCTTACCACCTCAGTGCTATGGGTGACCTACAGGAGAAGCCAGTGCCCATTGCCACATAATGGCATAATCACCTGGCACAGGACTCAGAGAAGCTGAAAAAGGAGACCTGGTCAGAGCTGGCAGACCTGCAGAAGCAGGTGCTGGCCTACAACACCTGCCGATCAGCACCCACATATGCTTGGTGCCCTGCACTCACATTCAGAGCTTAAGAACCATGGTTCTTGCTTCACCTCCACCTTCCAAAATTTTATTCAAAATGTCTCATGTAGCCAGGGCTCATCAGGCACCATGCACAGCAGGGAAATCAGGGGACTGTAGCTTTAGTTTAGCTAGGTTCATACAGTACAAACCACCATAATACTTGTTGACTGTGACCTTCTAGCTCTATGTCCCTCACCCTTATTTGCTGAAGAAATACTGACCTAAATATGATGCATTCATCAACACCCACTATGAGACTCTAAGACCCCCGGAAGCAAGGAATTATGTGCGTTTTGCTCACTGCTGTATCCCTATGCCTAGAAGATTCTGAGTAAATTTTGGTTGAATAAGTCAATGCCAGAGATAATCAGAGGAAACTCTGACCTGTGCTCAAGTCTTCAGCCCATTCTGTCTGTTTTTACATCATCTCTGAATTAGCAAGCATTAACTGAGCATCTATTTTGAGCCAAACACTGGGCTGGATACTGAGAAGAATGCAAAGAGGCAGTAAAAGTCACTCATGCTCTGAAATTATAGTCAACTGGCTTAAGAAGTGACATCTAAATTCATCTGAAGCTAATAAACACCACAGTGTTACATTTTGGTAAGTGGCAGGGAGTGCTAATAAATACTATAGGAATTCCAAAGAAGGAGAGATCCTTACAGGTGGCTTCAGGGAACGCTTCCCAAAGGAGGTGAGAGTTCAGCCAATGCCAGAACATAGACAGAAAGAAGAGAGATAAAGAGGAAGACACAGGCAAAGAAGCAGAAGTCAGAGTTCAAAAGGCACATTGGGGGCAACAGGAAGGCCCTAACTCATCTGTTTTTGAGGCTTTGCACAGAGGAGGAGAGGACAAAGTTGGAGTTCACAGAAAGGATGCCACAAAGACGGCCTGAGCTCTCCCAGCATTGTGAATGGAAAATGAGCTCCTGTTGATTTTCAATCATGGTTCAAAATAGCTGGCACCCACTCATCATTTACGACATGCTATTGCATCCATCACGGAATCCCAAACTCACTCCTAGAGAGCTATTATTATCCCCATTCATGGATGAGGCATCTGAGGCTTAGAAAGATGAAATGCCTTGCCCAAGGTCACCCAGCTCGTAAGTGGCCAAACTGGGATTTGAATTCGTAAGAGCCAGAATTCATGCCTGTGCCTGCAGCTCCATCTCTTAGCTCTCCACTGCACAGAGATGAGTCTACTGTCAATGACCTGTTCCTCCCTAACTGCTTGAGGTCTGCCCACTCAGGCCTGCAGTGCAAAATCCTAGTGAGGGAGATGTCGCTGCAAATGATAAACCACCAATCAAATGTTAAACCCACGGGGCTTTCCGTCATTTAATTTCAGTTTTGAGGAGCAAAGAAAATATCCTAGAATTTAAACCAGCTAAACAACAAGAGAATTTTGCTGCCTAAGAAGGTGCTTTCTCTATGCAGGAGGGTGGATTGGGGAAGAGAGCCTGTAGTATTTATTTGGAATAAGCACTTGGTCCCTTTTTGCTTTTTGTTTAACAGAGATTTCCCTTGTAGATTGCAAGTTTCTTTTGTGAGAAATATGTTCCGTTTATAAGGTTGAAATGCACTCATCAATGCGGATAATGACATGTGCATGCACACTGAAATCACCACCTCAGTGTCCAGCCTGTGACTGCCCCCCTGACAGATCAGAGCCTCCTCCGACCCCGTGCTGGCTCCGACCCCGTGCTGGCAAGCCCACCCCCACTTCTGGGAACTGCTTCAGCAAGGAGAGGCCCGGCTGAGGCGATGAAGTCAGAATGGGAAAGGAGCTCGAGCTAGTAAATGTGTCAATTTATTTGGACTCCCTGCAATTTAGAAGCTGATTTCAAAGAAAAACTGCTTCAGGCTTCAGTCTCCTTCTGTCATTGCCAACTGTAGCCCATTTTACAGCTGACTGACCACCATCTAAAAAGGGTCCCTGGTAGTCACGGCAGGCCTTGATTGCTCCCGCTTGCTGCCCCCGAGCAGAAGTCACAAGCATAATTACAGCTAATGGAGGCAGGTTGGGGCAGGCCATCCCCCCACCTCACCACCACCTGCTTCCCCAAGGACCAGGCCGTGGCCTGCACACACAGCTGTTTGTTGTGAATCCCAAGTCAACAGCTGACATAATTCATTAGAACCTCACACTCCTCTGCTGCAATCTCCTCACACCTCACACTCAGCCCGGTCCACAGGCTTCCTGCTCCCTATTTCCCCTCGCCCACCCTAGCCTGACACCACCTCTGAGGTTAATTATGCTGCCTCAAGGCCTCCACCCAGAAGGAAAATAAACAGTCTGATTTTGCCAGGAGTCACTGGATAGGGGAGAGAGGGGCAAGAAGTCCACCCCACACATGCATAAATCACAGCATAGGCCTTTTTCTTTAGCAGCCTAAATCTGAGTATGTCTCATTTAAAATCCATCTCTCACCCATTGCCTGCCTGAGACTGCGGATAAGGGGTTATCAGACTGCTCTGTGGCAATAAGGAACCCATTAATCTCAACCTAGTTTCCAGAAAGATTCTTTTTTTTTTTTTTTTTTTTTTTTTCTGGTTCAGAAAGGGCAGTTATTTAAAAAGGGTTGTTTGGAGGACAAACCATTAATACGTTTTCCCCTCAAAAAACCCTTTAAGAACCTATTAACAGAGCCTCAGTTGTTCAGAGAGGCGATTCCTCCGCATGGCCTATCTCAGGGCAATTGGGGGATGTTATTACGTCCACTGAAAGAGAGCCTGTTCTGAGGGACCAGGCGATCTGCAGGAAACTCCAGGATGGTGCCTCAGCCAGAGGGGTTATTCTAGGCCGGGGTGAAACGCGGAAGGCCAGAAGCTCATGGAAGTGGACACCTGCAGGTGGGGCCCAGAGGACGAAGGGTGGTTGACTAGATGCCCTTTATCCTCCACTGTTCTCCAGCCCTGGGCTCCTTGCCTGCACTTTCTCTTTTTGTGAAGACAGCAGTCTAGACGAATGGAGATAACCTTTCCAGACCAATCCCCGCAACCTTTCGCCAGGACATTTGCATGCAATTCTTATGAAAGGTCACCCAGAAAACTACGTGGTCAAACAGCACCCTTCCAAACAACAAATGTGACAATTAAAACAAAGCACCCTTCTCATTTGATGGTGCGGAAGCAGCTGGCTTTCAGGACAGCTTGGCTGGCCCAGGCTTGTGGCATTGCTTACCTGAGGGAAACAATAGCAGCTCTGTAGGCATTTCTGTCTGAAAGGGCAGGAGCTGCATGCCTGCTTCTCAGGTTCAGGCCAACAAGAAAGGGGCATCAGGAGACTTTTCATCAAGGCTGCAAGGAAGTTCACGTCATCCCAGCACGCTATCTCCCACTGTGTGTGTCTGTGTGTGTGCACAGACATACATGATCACATCATCCCAGCACGCTATCTCCCATTGTGTGTGTCTGTGTGTGTGCCTGTGTGTGCACAGACATACATGATCACGTCATCCCAGCATGCTATCTCCCACTGTGTGTGCCTGTGTGTGCACATACATGATCACGTCATCCCAGCACGCTATCTCCCACTGTGTGTGCCTGTGTGCAGACATACACGAACACATCATCCCAGCACGCTATCTCCCACTGTGTGTGTCTGTGTATGCACATACATGATCACATCATCCCAGCACGCTATCTCCCACTGTGTGTGCCTGTGTGTGTGCACAGACATACATGATCACATCATCCCAGCACGCTATCTCCCACTGTGTGTGCCTGTGTGTGCGCAGACATACGTGAACACATCATCCCAGCACGCTATCTCCCACTGTGTGTGTCTGTGTGTGCACATACATGGTCACATCATACCAGCACGCTGTCTCCCACTGTGTGTGCCTGTGTGTGTGCACAGACATACATGAACACATCATCCCAGCACGCTATCTCCCACTGTGTGTGTGTGTGCACATACATGATCACATCATCCCAGCACGCTGTCTCCCACTGTGTGTGCCTGTGTGTGTGCACAGACATACATGAACACATCATCCCAGCACGCTATCTCCCACTGTGTGTGTGTGTGTGCACATACATGATCACATCATCCCAGCACGCTATCTCCCACTGTGTGTGCCTGTGTGTGCACAGACATACATGAACACATCATCCCAGCACGCTATCTCCCACTGTGTGTGCCTGTGTGTGTGTGCAGACATACATGATCACATCACCCCAGCACGCTATCTCCCACTGTGTGTGCCTATGTGTGTGCGCAGACATACATGAACACATCATTCCAGCACGCTATCTCCCACTGTGTGTGCCTGTGTGTGTGTGCAGACATACATGAACACATCATCCCAGCACGCTATCTCCCACTGTGTGTGCCTGTGTGTGCACAGACATACATGATGAAGATATGTTGTTTTGATTCCACAGCAGGGCTTGACAGGGTATTTCTCTTTCATTCAATTCTGAAATTGCCAGATTGTCCATGGCCTTGTTCTGGAATTGAAAACATATGCTGGACTATTGGAGTTATTTATGTATGTCGGACTGTCATTTTTCTCCTTCTCCTAGGTTTTCCTATGGAACCAGGTCTTTTGTGGAAATGGTGGCTTATGGGTAGCTTAGGGTTCTAAGAAGACTCTCTAATGCCCACATATGCTGGCTATATTGATGAGTGTGTGGTGCCTGCTTGGATCACACTTTACACAAAGGAAATCTGGCTCATGTAAAGCCCTTGCTGTTTAGGTGGTCTAATTTTGACCCATTCCTTTCCAGCCACACCCCTCCCACACAGCTGATTGGATCAGGGATTGTAGACCTAACTCACAATGAACCAATTGAAAACTTCCAATGACCCATGACACACACATTTAAAACCAAACAAACAAAAACAGAAAAAAAAAAAAAAAAAGGAAGAGGAGGATAAAGAACTGAACAAATTGGCCGGGCGCGGTGGCTCAGGCCTGTAATCCCAGCACTTTGGGAGGCTGAGACGGGCGGATCACGAGGTCAGGAGATCGAGACCATCCTGACTAACACGGTGAAACCCGTCTCTACTAAAAAATATGAAAAACTAGCCGGGCGAGGTGGCGGCGCCTGTAGTCCCAGCTACTCGGGAGGCTGAGGCAGGAGAATGGCGTGAACCTGGGAGGCGGGGCTTGCAGTGAGCTGAGATCCAGCCACTGCACTCCAGCCTGGGCGACAGAGCGGGACTCCGTCTCAAAACAAAAACAAAAACAAACAACAAAAAAGAACTGAACAAATTAAATTCTCTGTCATGTGAACCATTAATCAGAAAAAAATCTACTGGCAGAAGTAAACCTAGAACTAAAGAGGCCAAAATTAAAGGTGAGTTGGAGCAGTGGGAAGCACAAGGAGTCAGTGGTGGCTGGGAGTGAGAGAGGAGACGTCACGTAGAGTGTAGATGTTTCATCTTAATAGTGAGCACATGGGTGAAGACCCTCCCGAATCTCTGGCCATGGCTGCTAGAGCCCCTGCCCCCTGCTCCCTTGAATCCTTCTCTTCTAGTTGCAGGTGACCCAGCTATACCTTACTTTCTGTTCTAGGATCCCAGGAGCCTCTGGTCTTTTTCATTGCTCCACATCCATCTCAACACGAATTCCCCTTTACTTAACCTAGCTTGAAAAGACCTCTGTCCTTTCCCTGAAAACAAGCCTGGAAAAACAATAAAAGACATCTTGAGGAGACTAGCTTCCCGGGGCCTAACAAAAAAAGAGTGATTACATTAAGAATACATTTAATTGTTGCTGTTCTATTTGATTAAAGGAAGGAAGACAAAAGCGCTGATTTATGAGACAATCACCAGACGCAGAGAGGAGGATACAGAGAGCTAGAGGCAGTGCCTTTCTACAGATAGGAACCTGATTGCCTGTGAGGGAGAAACACATGTGTCTGATCCCTCACGCTGGAACTGCTGTCCATATGGAAACTTGAAAAACTGAAGTAATGCCAGGCAGCTCTCAGGTCTCTTGGGCAGGGCCAGCAACACTGGGCACCACAGCAGACCCCGCCTAGGAAGAGGTCAAAACCCTCTTCTGCCTGATTCCATCAGCCCTCAGAACCTGACAGAAGATGAGAGCGTGCTGGAGAGTCAGGTAGATTCATATTCTAGGGTAGGTGTCAGTCTCTTAGGTGTTTTATCTCTTTCCTGTTTGATTTACAACGGACATGCCGTTGGCTAAGGAGAATGCACAGTATTTTTATAAATATCAAAAAGTCTATGTCATTAAATATTCTTTACAACTTGTTTGAGGAGACTGGTAGGACAAAGACTGAGCAGTCCATATACGGTGAAAAGACCTCAACTAATCAGAAGGATTTAACAAACCCATACCTCTCAATTAACCAGATATTTTTACTTTCTACTTTTATAAACACAAAAAATCAAATGACAAATAAATCAATTAAAAATGTCAAACTAGGTTATGACATATAAGCTGCACACAGAGACCTCTAGGATGATGACCTTGAGGTATTGTGCACCTTGAATAATGTGAAAATGTTATGCTCATTAAACTCAGCTTACTAAGGCATGGAAGTGGCTGCACATTTTTGGAAAGATTTGCAACAAGAGAAGTTTCTGTTTTATTTTCATGGAACCAGGGAACTGGATGTTTCAATGCCCACCTATGAGACACTAGTCATGTTTTAAGACTGTACAACAGCCTGAACATCATATTCTCTTCTGAAAAGAGAGACTATGAGGATGGATTTGCCCAATGTGCCTGAGCTAGGTGAGAGCATCAAGCACTCAAAGGTACGAGCGAGACATTAGACATAAGCAACTGTTGGGATTTGGACAAGGGAGTTAAGAGACATGGGTTCAAGTCCCAGACCTGTCACTCAAGGAATGACCCCAGAAAAGCCCCCATATCTCAGTATCCTCAGTTGTAAAATGGATAAAATAAAGAGATTGCATTTATCAAATGATCTGTCTCTAAAGATTAGCTCACTTCCAAAATGCTGTACCATGATTTGGAGAGAAAACTTAAGAGGCTGCTTATCTTGATGTTTAGCCCTGAACTCCAGGTAAGTTGTAGAAGTGGTTACATTTGGATACATTTGACTGAATCCCATGCTCTGCATTACAATTTTGCCCTGTGGTGAGAAACTGCACCTGACATCATATTCCTGCATGGCTAGTTCTAGCTCACAGAGCTTTTCTTTTAGTCACGGAAAGAATTGAAGGTTCCACCCAGTCAGTCAGAGTTGGCCTTTAAAAATATATTCTATCCACAGTGGGGGCCCCCTGACCAGACTTGAAATTATATAGCCCCCAAATCATTTTCTATCTTTCAGACCCTTAATTCCAAGCCAAACAAACCCAGAGTTCTTCCAAATCCATGTGGAGGTGAGGAAGTGGGAGGCTCCATTTGGGGAAATGATGAGGTTCTTCCTTCCTCTTGGGGCTGAGTGAGCTCCCTCTTTAGGACTCCCACGACCTCAGAGGCCAAGGTTCAAGAGCCTGAGAAACAGGGCAGAATCAGGTTTCCCTTTAGACCACAGACCACGAGTACTCTATCCACTGTAACAGGTATGTATAATGTAATGTTTTATTAGTCAGCATTCTCTACAGGGACAGAACTAGTAGCAGATATATATATGATTGTGTGAGTATTTTATTTATATATATATATATATATATGATTGTGTGAGTGTGTGTGTATGTGTATGTGTGTGTGTGTGTGTGTGTGTGTGTGTGTGTGTGTGTATATATATATATATATATATATATACATATATATATATGGGAGTTTATGAAGTAGTATTAACTCACATGATCAGAAGATCCCACAATAGGCCATCTGCAAGCTGAGGAGCAAGAAAGCCAGTTCAAGACCCAAAGCTGAAGAACTTGGAGTCTGATGTTCAACAGCAGGAAGCACCCAGCACAGGAGAAAGATATAGGCTTGAAGGCTAGGACAGTGTAGCCTTTTCATGTTTTTCTGCCTGCTTATATCCTGGCCATGCTGGCAGGTGGATTAGATGGTGCCCACCCAGATTAAGGGTGGATCTGCCTTTCCCAGCCCACTGACTCAAATGTTAATCTCCTCTGGCAACACCCTCACAGACACACCCAGGATCAATACTTGGCATCCTTCAGTCCAATCAAGTTGACACTCAGTACTAGCCATCACAAACGTAATCAAAGTGGAAGAGAGAATATTTCTAACAGTTATCCTCTTAAGCTCTGGGGTCACATAACTTGATTAAGTGACTTCATCTACTTTAACTTTAGTCTCCTCATCTATAAAATGGGCCTAGGAAAAGTCTTCACTTCATAAGTGTGGTGTACAAATTCAATGAGACAATTCATGCCAAGGAAAAGACATGTAGAAAGTATTTCATAATGTGTAGTTCTTGCTTATGTTGTATCCCAAGGATCCTAAAACCCATGCTTTATCTGCCCCCTGAAATTCTCCCATGAGAACAAGGTAACACCAGAGCTCAGTTTTGATTTGACCTACATGTCTCATCTGTGAGAAGGAGTAAGGGCTGTGGAACTTTCTGGTTTGGAGTGGGCATGAACCAGTTCCCTGGTTGTAAGCCAAGACCTCTGAATTTTGCACCTGTGATTTCACTTCACTTCAAAGTCCCAAAGTACCACCCTTGCCATTTGTAGAGGTGAGAAATGAGTCATTTTTGCCACCTTCCTCAAAGCTCTGATAATTTTAAACACACCTATGTTCATTAGTGTTTCATGTGAAACATAAAATAGCTTTTAGTTAGGGTTTGGGCAGTCAAATGCACCCAAGCTTAATTAGAAAAGAAGGAGTTGTATAATGTCATGCAAAGAAGAATAGCCTGAGTCTTAGTGTGGCACCTGTGGGTGAACTAGGAGGATCAAGGGAGCAGTCATTATTCACTCATCCTGGCTCTGTCGTTTGGCAGCTGCAGAACTGTGGGTAAGCTGTCGAACCTCTCCAAGCCTACATGTCCTCCTTTATAAAGAGAAGAAGGTAAAAGCCTTCCTAGGGTCATGATGGGGACAGTGTTCTGTAGGTAAGTATTTGTTGCTACTGGGTTCACTGCACTTCTCTCCATAGACCTGATGGCTTAGGTAGGCAAGTCTGTTAACCATTTGGTATCTCCCCATCATTGGCAACCACAAGCAGGCAGCTCATTCTCTCCTAGGACTTATCTTCAACTTGCACTATGGGCAGTACCTGAGAGATTTCAAATCCAACACCAGCAGGAGGTACATGTCCCAGTCGCACAATGTAGTCAGGCTGGGAGTGAGTTGGAGCCAAAAGAGAAGGAACTACTTTCCCATGATTCCCACTGGCTGTCCCTTGCCCCTAGAGAGAGGCCACATCCAGTTGGAATCTGGCAGGGACTGACTCAGTAGGGATTCTGGTTCTGGTAGCACACAGAGAAAGTCTCCTTGTCTCTTGAATATCTCCAGTTCCTTCCATGGGACTTGCTCCATCTGATGTCCTTCGAGTCTTGTCACAGCATTTCCCACTTTGACTTGCTGTTTACTTAATTTTTTCTTACTATTAGACTTGCAGTCATTAATAGCATGGACTCTGGTCTTAGACTATCTAAGCTAAAATACTGCTGTACCACTTGTCTCAGTGCCCACATCTGTAAAATGAGGGTGAAAATCACTTTTCCTTAGTAGGGATGTTGTGAGGATTCAGTGAATTTATGCAGGTAAAGCACTCACAACAGTGTCTGGATTACAGTTAGTAGCATATGTGTTGACTCTTTCATTATTGCTTCCTTTTGCCTGAGTGACATCTCATAATTAGCAGGGTTCTTCAGGGGTTTCATCTTTCAAAAGAGAGGGGATAGAGACTGCCCAGTCAGCTCTTCACTCTGGACATTGAGTTAATCCATCATCTTGCAATACACAGTTGGACTCTCTTCCTGCCTGTTTATTGTGATCCTAGAGTGGCTCCATCCTTCCTGCTCTTGGGACAGTTCCTCTTTTTCTGGAACTATCTGTTTACTCATATTTCTGTATATCCACCCTTCTCTACACAGAGAGAAATTTTTCATATTTTACACACATATTCCCATTTTACAAAAAGATATAAACTTAACTTAAAAAAAACCAAATACTCAAATATGCCAACCCCACCAATATTACCCAAGGAAAAGGGCAGTTCTCTGCTATGTTCCTAATTCTCCCTAAATGTGGGTGACGCCTAGGAGACTGCTTTGGGTTTTTAAAATATTTCCCCTCAACAGCTATCTTTTTTAAAGCTACAACAATAAGGGAGTTGAGTTAAAAGAGTTCTCTAAGGTAAAATTGTCTTTTTTGCCACTTAGCTAAAACTTACGGAAATAATATTCCAAAACACCACACAATACCCTCTCCCTACCAGACCCCAGTCCTCCTGGCCCACAGAGGCTCTTGGCAGCAAAGTCCATCTTTATGCAAAGCTCTGGTGAGAGACATGGGTAACTCTGAGCACTCCTCATGCCTTTCCCAGTCTGTATAGCACAAGAAACTCCAGACATTTCCAAAAAGTTACCCATCAGCTTCCCAGTAAAACAAAAGGCCATAAATTGGCACCTTCTTTTCTCTCTCCACCCAAGCTGTTCATACAGACAAAAAATTTAAGTCTGCAAGTTGAAAAATGCTTTCTTTTTTTTTTAAAGTAGCTACCCACATGAAAGGAAGACTATTTAATTCTAGATCTACAGCTAGAAGATCAAAAATAGGAATAATTAAAGTCTGAGATGTAACTGTTAAGAAAGGCATTTTTAAAATCCTCTTTGCCAAGTCTTTAAACAGGTAAACCACTTATTTTAAGAAAGTATGAAGATTTGAAAATTCTAATGGGATTTTTTTTTTTTTTTTTTTTGGTTTAAGACATAATGATTTCAGTCTTCAGAGACCATAAAGCAGAGTTTATAAAGCTCTCTAAACTGTCAGCTGAATAATTATCTAGCAAAGCCCATGTGGAGGTGACTCCCTGTGATTCAGCTTCTTTCCTGTTTTGAAACAGAAGGTTATTAACCTCTGGAACAAAATTTGGCAAAGTCAGGAACGTCAGTTTTATGCAAACAGTATTTCCTTTTTGTGGCCTTCCTTTTCATCCTATGATGTTTAATTTTTTAAAGTCTTACAAATATACCGAATTCTACTCAACCACCCTTTCCAAATGCCCCAAAGAGCATGCAGAACTTAAAAGAAAAAAAAAAAAAAAAAATGAAACAAGTCTCCCTTTTCCAAGGTGGCTAGAGCCAAATGAACTTTATGTCAAAAACCCATGAATAATCTGACAATTTATATTCCAAAGAGAAGGTGAGGCAGGCGCATTAAGGGTCGTATGCAAAATAAGAATTCTGGAAAAAAAAAACAACTCATTACTGCCAAACCTGTTGGTTTTTTAATATGATTATAATTTTAAATTGTGGCTTTAAAATATCTGTCTAAGTGCTTGGATGTTATTGCTTTAAAGTCTCCACTTGAGAGATTGTGGCTGTGGTTTCCCTTTTACCTAAAAGTAATCTGGACAGCTGAATAATGGGCTCCTCCATTTGTTGCATGGACCTGTCCATCATATTTTGAAACTAACTTATTCAGCCTCCTTCCCCACAGGATGCAAAGTATCTTCAAGCAAAGACAATACATGTCATTATCCTAACTTGACTGAAGGAAAAGCTAAGCAGCGAACTTGAGATCAGATGCAAAACCTGAAATGGAGCAGAAACAGTGCCTGGCTTGCTGGTGTTCAAAAAGAACCCTTGCCTGGGTGTTAGACAGGGCTGTTCACTACACCAAACCAGGTAGGAGATATGGGATTCATGGAGTAGAACACAAAAGCCCAGTTCATTGAGTATAAAGAAGGAAAATTAACAGCTCACCTGTTCCAGAGCTCGCCAGCTTCCCTTAAGCTTAGTCAAACACGGTATTTTGTTGTTTTTTGTTCTAAAACCAGAAATCTACCTACTACTGTTTCTGCTGCTGCCTGTCATCTGCCACATTCAAAATGAGCCTGAGGTAGGCAGGTGTTTTCCTGCTTCGCTCTCAGGGTAAGAGTGGAATTGGGAGAAGGACAATGAACAAGAATGCGGTCCTGGCCTCCTATCCCCAACTGAAGATCACCTTAGCTACACGGTCTCCATTATCTGTGTCAAGAAATGTGGTTAGCAGACATGGACAAATCACCAAAGCAGCTGTAACTGTTCCTGGTAGGATGTTATTTCTAAACTTATCAGCCTGAACCGTGCTTTAAGGACTGGAACCGGGTAGATATGCCATCACCATTCCCTGGACAAACCAACAAATGAAGCGAGCATAAAGCAGCAATCCTACAACCACATACTTGGTAGCTTCCTCCTGGAATCTGGAGTTATGTTGTTAGAGTGCTTTATTTTACCACGATGTTTTCAGGTCAGCCTAGCCTTAAAAAGGTGCATGTTTTTGTGACTTCCTCCTGCCTCAAGATAAGCTACTAACTTCTCGGGAAACTTCTCTATTCTAACACTTAAACTTCAAAGTTTGGGATTGGCATTCATCTTCTCTCTGAATTCAGCTGCTTGATTCTCAGTGTTCCAAGTGCCATAAACATCAAAGTCTCTTTGACTGTTTCTTTCCCCAAATTTCAAAGCCCCTTGTGAAAATGGACTCCCAAAATCTCCTGTCCTGATATCTTGGAGTTCCCAGCTCTGACATGATAATTAGGCCCTGATTAGTCTGCAAGGCTAGGTTCAAATATATGGCACATATGTATAAACCATGAGAGCTTGATAGCTGCATTTCTCAGTGCCAGCCTGCCTTTGTAATAGAGAAAATGCACACACAGTCCACAAGAGATGCTGAGACAATTATCTCAGCGTAACCAGAGAATAGGGGTTTCTTTAAAGCCCCTGTATTCTTTGATAGCATTAACTCCATGGCTCCCGGGATCATTGGCATTACCAAGTCATATTGTAGCCAATCTGTCTTTCTCTGCTGCCTGAAGACCCCCCAAGAGCTGTCTTTACCTTCCAGCATACTCTCTTTCTTCCTAGAAACTAGAACAATTGTATGACATGCCAGAACTGACCAGTGACTACTTGGTTAGAGGACATTTTGAGGGATACCTTTCACTTCTGCAAAACTTAGCAAATCAAATTAAAACAAACAAATAAAAATACAACAGCGTGGCATCCTCAGGATAAGGGGCTAAAGTAAAAAATATCTAATTTTGACAGGTAGATGGAATTGTTACTTTAGATTTTGGCAAATCTATAGGAGGAAAAGTAAACTTGTGGTCTTTATAGGAAATCAATGGTTTGGACCAATTTCACCCAGACAGAATTCCTAAGTACATTGATACCTAAGTAATTCTTTCTTAGGTGTCCTTAAATCTTTAGAAAATCATTTCTGATTTAAATCCATGTAGGTCTTACATATTTTTTATTCAGTTTATTCCTGGATAGCTTACAGTTTTGTAAATGTCATCTTTTTTTCCTCATGACATTTTCAAAATTGCTTATTAATTGGGTACAGTATCTGGCCAACTTGCTGAATTCTCTTATTAGTTGAAATCATTTTTCAGTTGATTTGCATGGATTTTCTAAATAGAAAATTATCGTGTCTGCAAGTAAAAACAGTTTTGTCTGTTCTTTTTCAACACTTATGTTTTATTTCTTTTTATTTTTTTATACCATTAGTGAGGATTTTGAGCAATACTAGTGTGTCCTTATTGTCTTTGTTTCTGATTTCAAAGTGGTGATTCACCACTGAGTATGATATTTGCATAGGGTTTCTTTCCGTTATGAAAATAAAGCTGTTTTCATTTTGTTTCTAAGTTTTCTAATCATTAATGGGTCTTTAATTCATTAAAATTTTCTTCTAAATCTATCAAAATGATGTGATGATTTGATCCTCTTAATTCTTGATCAAACGAATTACATTGATAGATTTCCTAATGTTGAAAAATGCTGGCATTCCAAGGATAAGCCCTACTTAATTAAGATGTATTATACTTTTCATATACAAAATAATTTAATTTGCTAATGTTTTATTTAGGATTTGTGTACCTTTGTTCAGGAATGTGATTGATCTACAGTCTTCTTTTCCCACATTATCCTTGTTTAGTCTTGGTATATGGTTATGCAATCCTCATAGATGAGTAGAGAAGCTTCCCATTTTATTCCATGTTCTGAAAGAAGTGATATAGCCCCCAAATTATCTGTCATTGGTGACCTGAGCCTTCTGGCTAGCTTTGATTCACTTTATAATGTTTCTGTAATTACCTCTTTTCAGTCAGTGTCAGAATTTGTATTTACCTAGAAAAGCATCCATTTTTTAATGTAGATTTTCAAATTGATTGTAATGAAGTTGAACATGGTATCTTTTAACGTTTTAAATCTCCTCACAGGATCTAAGTCTGCTTTATTTCTAACGTTGTTTCGTGAATATCCTCCTTTTTCATAACTGCAGCCTTGATCAATTTTTCTTTTTTGCTTTTACTCCATTAATTCCTGCATTTCATATGTTTATTTATTCTTTCCGTCTATTTTTTTGGTGGGGCATTACCTAATTATTTTGTCATGAGCTTCTTAATGCATAAGTTTAATGCATTTTTACAAACTTTTCTCATTGTCAAATTAGGACATTTAAAGCTATAAAATGTCCTCTGAGTATAATTTTATATACAACCTCTGAGTGTAGTTTTTTGTAAAGTGCTGTTCTCACATTTTCATTTAGTCCCAAATTGTTTTTAATCTCAGTAAGATTTCCTTTTTAACCCTGAAATTATTTAGAAATCTGTGTTAAAATTTCCTGGTAGATGTATCTAGAGTATATAATATTTCCACAAATTATTAATGAAAAGGCAAACAATCTGCTATAAAATAAATCTAAATTTAAACAAGTACTTCACAAAAGTAGATACTTGATTGGTGAATACATTTACAAAAAGGGAGTCAGGCACAGTGGTTCATGCCGTAACCCCAGCCCTTCGGGAGGCTGAAGCAGGTGGATCACATGAGGTCAGGAGCTCGAGACCAGCCTGGCCAACATGGCCAAACCTCATCTCTACTAAAAACACAAAAATTAGCCAGGCGTGGGTGGCGGGTGCCTGTAATCCCAGCCACTCTGGAGGCAGAGGCAGGAGAGTCGCTTGAACTGAGGAAGTGGAGGTTATAGTGAGCTGAGGTGGCCCCACGGCACTCCAGCCTGAGTGCAGAGACCTCATCTCCAAAAAAAATTATAAAAAGGAGTTGAATATTTAATATCATTTTAATATTAATGTTTCAATATTGATATTCAACTTTTTGGCCAATCAAATATTAACATAAATATATATAAATATAAATATTAATATTTCCTAGTCATCAGGAAATGAAAATTAAAACCACAATAAGATATGTCTTGTATTCTCTCTCTCATCATTGTATGATATATGATGTATATGATATGACAATGAGAGAAAAAGAGAATATAAAACATGAACTGAGACCTCACAGAGCTTACCTTCTAGTGGTAAAGCCTAATGTTTTTGTCAAATAATCATACAAATTTAACCCATTTACATATATTGTAATTACTAATATAATTGGATGTATTTCCATAATCTCATTTTATGTTTTCCACTTATCATAATTTTTTTTTTTTTGGAGACAGAGTTTCACTCTTGTTGCTTAGGCTAGAGTACAGTGGTGTGATCTCGGCTCACCGCAACTTCCGCCTCCTGGGTTCAAGCAATTCTCCTGCCTCAGCCTTCTGAGTAGCTGGGATTACAGGGATGCTGCACCCGCCCTGCTAATTTTGTATTTTTGGTAGAGACGGGGTTTCTCCATGTTGGTCAGGCTGGTCTTGAACTCCCAACCTCAGGTGATCCGCCTGTCTCGGCCTCCCAAAGTGCTGAGATTACAGGTGTGAGCCACTGCGCCCAGCCCATCTATCCTAGTTTTAAGAAAAGTTGTTAGTCTTCCCTTTTTACCATTTGTTTACATTTAAATACTTTGATTTTTTTCTGGAGAACATTGAACATTATACATCTTATTTTTATTTTTTCTTGGTGATTATCCTTCAATTTTAACACACATTTAAGCATATATTTTTCTATGAATATCTGGTATTAGTCAATATCTCTATACTCTCCCTGGATAGTTACCTATTGATTTGACACAATTCCAAATTAGCCTACTTTCACTTTCACCATATCCTATCCCTCCATTCCAAAGCCACTATGTTAAGATCATTTGAAAGTTTAGTTTTAGTTTAGTTCTATTATTTTTTACATTGTGCTATCAACAACTTTTTAGATTTAACTTATAATTTTACAAGTTTGTTTAACACTTTGTTACTTATTGACCACTTTCTTAGCTTCCTTTTTCTTTTGCTAGAAATTCTTGAGTATATCTGCTTAGAGAGGGTCTGTGGGTGGTAATCTTTCCAGTCCTTGCATGTCAGTGATTTTATTTTGCCCTTCAACTTTAATGGTAGTTTGGCTCAGCATAAAACAGTAGTTTTCTTGCAGCTGTTCTCTTTTCAGCGGTTGAAAACCAATGAATTCCCCTAAATTGCTGTCATTTATGTTCTGGTGCTGCTTTTCCTTAGATTTCAGTTTAACAAATATTTGTTGAGTTTCCACTATGAGTTGGACACCTTCCTAGGTGCTGAGGATACAGGGATGAGTAAGACACTGGTCTGTGCTCTGTGTGCTGGGTTCACTCCCCATTTCTGTCCCAGTCTTCCTGTGCTTCTCTCAGACCCCCTTCTCCCCAAGGAGCCACCTTCCTCAAAGCAAGCCAATGGCTAGGCTGTGCAGCAGCAAATGGTGTGGTCTGACATTAAACAAACAAAAAAATTCCTGCACTGTGCTGACTTAATTCTCATTCTTATGTATTTGGATGGGGGAAGTGCCCAAAGAACGAAGCTGTAAAAATATTGCTACTTGCGCATTGGCCATCCACCCACTGAGGGAAGACCTCAGGCCATCTGGTCTCTTCTGATAAATGCTCTGACCCAGCTCTGATGGACAAACCATGTCTTTCTCACTATCATTTTCAGACATTTTCATGAGTTATGACATTGGGAGAGAAAAGACTAGCTTCTTGGCAAAGCAGTTTCCTGAAGAAAAAAAAAAAAAAAAATGGGGCTGAGGGTGGAGGGAGCATTTATTAAATTACCTGAAAAACTTTTTTGAAATGCACTTTCTGGGTCCTTACCCCCAGAAAATGAAATTTGACCTATTGGGGGACCCCAAATACACATGGTTTGAAAAAGTGCTTTAGGAAATTGTCATATGTATTTGACACATGACCACCCTGCCACCTCCTAGTGGACAATCACTGATGTTATCTAACTCTTTCCTTTTATACATGGCCCACAGAAGAAAGGTGATTGATTTGCCTAAGGCTACACTGCTAGTTAATAGTAGAGCCAGGAAGAGACCTGAGAACATTCTGATTCCCAAATGAGTGCTTCTTCTGACATTACCAATGCTTCCCCTTTAACTCTTATTCTTCTGGCAATGATCATCATCATCATCATCATCATCATCATCATCATCATCTTCATCAGACATTCTACTGGTGACATTACATAAAATTATCTCTTGTATTTGCAATAGTCCTATAAGACAAGTATTATCTCCATTTCTTACTCCCTGTCCATGTTGCCAACCTTCACATACTATGCATCCTGAGGCTCAGGATCTGCCATCACCAAGTTCCCCTATATCTTTTGTCCCTTTTCATAAGGTCTCTTTATATCTTGCCTTAATGGAAATTCGGCTGTCCCCTTCATCTGCAGTGTCTCAAATGGAGACAATTCCTGTCCCACCTTATTCTCCTTATATCAGAGTGAAAGTGGAATAAATGTGACATTGTACTTTAAATTCAGTTATCTTCTCCCCTCCTTCAAAGCCCCTAGATCGTAGATCCTCTGAAATTCATGTCACCAAACTTGACCATCTGCCATCCATATCTGCTACTGTCATCTACCAACTCACTCCCTTCATTCATTAATAACTTTAACACCTGGCGCTCTACCCCCATTCCTATCCTTGGTAACTTTAACAACCTTGTAGAATAGTGGAATACCTTGCCCTCTGAGTTTCCTGACCTCCTCACCTCCAACAATCATTAATCTCTATTTCACCTCAGCCACACTCTCATGATTGTGTCCCTAACCCTGTCACCACCAGTTAAGGTACCACTTCCAAAATCTGTATTTCAGTACTCCCCACGCTCTGAAATCAACCTATTGACCCTACCATTTTTATCTCATTATAAATATACAAAAGATACATTATATATGTTCTTCTCTTTATCCTCACGTACCTTCTTGTTCTGCTTAATTCCTTGGTTCACCATTATAATTACTGCTTTGTGCATTCTGTTGTTTTTCTAACCTTTCTCTTTCTGTCAAACTCATCTGGTAAATGCACATTCAAGATTAAGTCTATATCCACATATCTTGTGACTACACCTGAGGAGCTCAAAGTTGTGGCAGAAAACACAAAGATGCTAATAAGTTTACCTTCATCACATTACTGCATACCCCAAATAGGCACTCAGCACACCTGGCAGTTTTATGATACTTCTTTCATGTGTCCACTTTGTGAAAATATTTTCTTCGCATCTTCCCTCTTATCCTTAAACTTTATAAATGGCTAGCTTAGCCTGGGTTCCCCTAAAAGTCATGCCTAAAACAAAGACTTATCCCAAGGTAGTTGTTATAAAAAGCGATCCTAGGGATCCAGAGACAGGATCCGAGGAGTGAAACAGTGGAAGGGCAAAGATGCATAAGTGAATGGGCTGCTCCTAGGACAACAGATGGTCAATTCCATGGGACCTTCTGAAGATCCTGATAGGATGCAGCTTGTATTTATCTGCTTGGGGAGTAAAATGGTTGAGCATTTATCCATAGGATCCTGCCTTCCATTGGTCAAAGGTGGTTCCTGACACTAACTTCCTCACATCTCCAGGCTGTCCATGGATGAGTGCCCAGTGGATTCTACAGGCATTCCACACAGCAGCCTCAGAGGGGTCCTGGGGCAGACACTGCCACACTGCTGCAGAGCAAGGCTGTTTTGACACCTTTTCAGAAGTGGCCACTGCAATGGTCAGAAGGGTAGGGAGTGACACTGGGAGGATTTGAAATGGGGCACAAGAGATATCCCTTGTACCTTGCCTATCTGTCATGGACCCTCTAAACCTAATCTGAGTCTTTTTCAAGGCTGCAGCCTTTACCAGGACTTAGTGCAAGAGTATGAGTGATACAAGCTCTGATCCCCTGCCACAGCTGATCTCAAGACCATACTTGGTAAACATCACTTATTTCTAACACCCGTTCTCCATTTCCCTCGTCCTCGGTTAGCGTTTAGTTACTGTAAGTTGCTTGTTTAGTGCAGTGACAGAGACCCTTATCCCTAAGAGCTCTGATCCCTTACATACCCTTCCCTTGCCATGGTTGTGGAACTGTGGGTCTGCCATCATTATGGGGCAAGAGAACACTGAAAGTCACTCCTGTAGATATCCTGAGGTTCAGACATAGACCTCCCTACCCTCACTGGCTAGCTAGCAGCAATCCAACCCATCAAGCCAATGGAGTCTAGCACAGTGTGAGTACCATTTTGGTGCTGGCCTTGGGAAGAAAGTAAGAGAGACAGATGGATCAAAAGTTATGCGCAGTAGTATGGGGGCCAGAGACCTTAACAAAGAAGGGCCTATCATTTCTTGAGGACCTATTATGTGCCAGGTAGTTTGCGTGACTTGTCATTTCCACACGACAGTGCCACTGTTAACCTCATTTTCATAAGAGGAAACAAGTTCAGAGCAGATAACTAACTTGCTGAGCCAGAGTTCACACCCAGATTGCCCAAGGGGGTGAAGTCTACCAGGCAGGGCTCCTTTCAAGGCCCAATCTGACTAGATTTGCGTGCAAAATACATAACGAACCGTGTACCCAGACACTGCCAAGGTGTCAGATCATGACATGGCCAGCCATAGGGCACCTGCAGCCTCTCCCTCTGCCCTCCCTCCAGAACACCTCTTTGCTTCTTTTGGGTGTGAGGTGTCTTGGGCAGACCAGTCAAGTGTGATTCTTTCAAATCTATCCTGTAAACGCACCTTTCTCCTTCTTAAAGTCTCCCTCTCTTCCCAGGAGCCTCCCTGTGCACTTCAGGAGCAACCCCCAAGCAGGTTGCCTGTCCGCAGGGGCTGGATCCAGTCCGCGCGGTGGCGGCGTAGCGGGCCTGGGTCTGGCCTCGGGCTAGAGAGAGCTGCCGCCGCCGGCCTCCTGTGGGAGCAGCGACAGCACCGTAACGACAGCGCGGCAGGGCTCAGGGAGGGCTCAGGGAGGACCCGAATCAGAGGCGCGGGCTCTCATCAGGAGAGCCAGGGACCGTGACCAAGCCCCAGAAGCGTGCCGGGCCCAGTTGGAAGCGCCAGGCGGCTGGGGAAGCGCCATCCGATGGGGGAGTCCTAATCGGGAGCCGCTGAGGGAAGACAGCAGTCGCCTCGGGGTACGCAGGCCGGCGAGGAGCCGCCGGGGCTGGCTGCGGTCGTGCGAGGGCCGCTCGGAAGCTGCCGAGGGATTTCAACAGTGCCCCCCGGAGGAGCCCCAGGGCCTGCGGAGGGACGGAGGGCGGCCTAGGCGGGCCTGCGCGCAGACCTCGTTGCCCGCGTGCCCTTCCTCATCTCCTCGGGCTGCCCCCGCTGCCCGTACTTTTGTGACAGCCTCAGCCCCTGCCGTGGCTTCCTCTCCTTGAGTCGCTCTTGTTCTCTGCTTGCTGGCTCCCAGGGCCATTGTTCTTCCAGATGGCGGCTGGAATAATAGGGCTGCAGCCTCGGCGTCCCTGGGGTGGTAAGAGTCAGGGCTGCTGTTCAGTGGGTGCCTCCTCTGTCCAGGCCCAGCACCGGAGCACCCCAGCTTTACAAAGGCAGCAGAGCAGGCTTCCCTGCGCGGGCTCTGGGCCAGACTCCCTTCCTGGACTCTGGCCACTTCTGCCACTTACTGGTTGTGAGACCATGGACAGGTCACTTAACAGCTCTGTGCCTCAGTTTCCTCCTCCATAAAACAGGGATGCTGACGGTGATGACACTACTTTCCTTTTAGGGTTGAGTGGAGAATCCTTAGAGAGGTGCAGAGCTGACATGTGTTTTGAATCACGTCATCTACTCCTTAGAACAACGTGTGAATTGTCACATTTTATAGGGGGGAAACTGAGGCTCCAAAGTTAATAGGCACTTTCCAGATGACACATCTAGCAGGAGCTGAGATCTGAAACCTACAATTTGTGACTCTAGGGTCCATGCTCTTTTTGGTCTTTCAGAATCAGAAGCACAGAACGAGACAGACGGACAGGTAGGCAGGTCGAGAGAGCCCATGCAGTGCCTGGGCTGGCCCTGGGCCCCTGCCAGAAGCAGGGGTTCTAAGTGGTGCTGCTTCACTTTTACTTCTACTCAGTATCCTGGGAACCAGACCAAGATAGGGAGCCAAAATTCCCACTGCAGAAGGAGAGGCTCCAAATTAGATGGGTACAAAAATAGACACAGACAGGTGATCTTTCCCAGCTCCTTCTTTCTCCCCTTCCACAATGAGAGCTTAGTGATACCCTAGCCACCTACCGAGAAGCCATGGGCCCTGTGGGAGAAAGATGGAGCACTGCGGGGTTTATACTAAAACAGGAGCTGCAATCTGGTTTCAGAATCTCATCAAAGTCCTTCTCTTGCCCTTTTGGAGGCTCTGTTTCTAAACAGAAACCACACGGAGGAACAGAGATTGTGGAGTTTCAGGACTGTGCAAAGGCTCCAAGCATTAGGGCATTCTCTAAGCTCTCCCAGTTCTTGCCTTTCTTCTCAGTTTTCTTCTTGCAGCCCTGTGCCAAGCATTCAATTAATCACCCTGCTCCTGCCCCCACCTCAGCCAAATGGGTACCAGATGTATCATGTAGACTTTGGACAAAGTGGGATAGAAAAACTTCACTCAGACAGATCGGCAGAGAAAACACAATTAGGCAAAGCACACAGAGCTGAAGAAGCAGTAGGCAAGCCGAGTGTCCAGGAGCTCACCTGCAACACATTTCCAGGAGCCCCTCAAAAACCATCCATTTCAAATGGGGGCCATATGGGAGCCCCTACCCAACAATGACAGGCTCTGGGCATAGCAAATCAAGAGTCACCATGCCAGGGGCTGGGGAAGTGAAAAGAGATGAATTTGCTTGTGTTCCACCCTGGGGTCTCCAGGAAGGATGTAGGGCCTGTGGCTGCTGTGAAAACACAAGAGCTTAGTGCCAAGAAGCAACCAGAAAACTGGCCCAGCTCCTTCCTGATCTTGCAATCTAGACCTCCAGCTGGGGCCCAGAATTGCAATCACTGGAAGAGGAAGGAACAAAGGCCCAGTTTGAAATAACTCTTTCTTTGGGGGTTCTGCTCGGATCCCTGAGCTGAAAATAACAGCCATCACCTTGCGGGGCTCCCTAATGGCCTGCCTACTTAGAGCATCAGACAGCCTGGGAGGAGCTCCTGCCAACAGCAAACACCCAGAGCCCTGGGCAGTTTGGTCCTGCTACTACCTGGGAGCAGCAGCTGAGATGCAATAGTCATTCACCTTCCACCAACATTACAGATACTAAAGTGAGAATTCCAAGAACTGCCTCTTACTTCAGAGAACAGCACAGTGCCAGGAAGCAGTGCTGCAAGCTCAGCCTTATATCAGACAGATATAACCTCAAATTCCAGTTCAACCTCTTATGAGCTGTGCGATCTTGAGCAAGTTACTGAACCTTTCTGGGCTTATTTCCTTATTTGTAAACTGGAGATAATACACATAATACATTTAAAGTTGCAAGGAAGATTAAGAGAAATAAGCACATGTACGGTGTTGAACACAAACCTGGCACACAGTCAGAACTCAATAAATGGCAGCAGCTTTGTGCTGAGCCATTAAAAGGACATAAACACCTATAGAAATAGGGAGGTCGGAGAGAGAGGAGTGAATATGAGGAATAAATCTGTAGCTGAAAGGTGTGAGAAGATAAAAGAGCTACAGTTGGAAAAAAACATAGCAAAGTGTCAATAGAACTACGTCATCCACACCCACTTATAAAAAGAGGAACTGAGCTCTCTAGCTTATTAGCAGGGGATATGTTCTATTTAAAAAAACCAAACCAGCCCAAAGTACACATCAACTATATTGCATCCACATAGTGGAAATGATCACCCAGCTCTCTTCTTTTCCTACTCCATAGCCTTGCATGATACCTGAGCTTGGCTCCCCTTGCATTTCACCAACAAGGTCCGTCTTTTCTCTTTCCTACCTACCCTCTTTTTGTTACAGAAATGATTCCAGATGAAAAGTGATGGGTGGATTCCAACTAGAAAGGAAGGTATCCCAGTGTCCTTTTGGAGGCTCAGTCCCTGGAGCTGGTCTTGGCCACCACCTCTGTCCATAGGTCTGATACCACCACAACCCACCAGTGTGGCCCAGCATCTGCTGTGTTCTCTTCCCCAGAGCTAACCAGCGGACCTCAGCACTCACAAGGATAGCAGGAGGGGGGAGCCACATGGCTAAAACCTGGGAAAACCAGGTCAACTACTATACATCCATGGAGCTTGTATTTGGGGATTTCGTTTAACAGAGGAGCAACGAATCTCAGTCTGGAAAATTTAGCTTCATTTTCTTCAAACTTAAAAGTCCAACTCTGAGCTGCCAATTCAAGTGTCTGGTGAGAGATTCAGTCCAGTTGCTGTCGAGGCCCCTCCCTTCCTAGGCTGCACAGGAATCTGGGGAGGCTTATCTTGCTCAGAAGATAGTGAGCAAGAGTCTCCAACTGCCTGGACATCAAGGTTGCCTCTCACCTCTTATGGCCAAACCCACAGCAGTCCCTGGAAGTCTGATTGCTCTTGGCTGAGTGACAGATTCACTGTCAGACTGGGGGTTGAGGAGGCAGGGCCTTGGGCTCAGTCTGCTTATGTGTAGGTGTACTATGCTGCCTTCCCCTCCGAATTTCATCTCCTCCTTGGGATATGGCTACAAAATGGTAATGTGGTTTCACTCTCTCCCTCCCCATAGCTCCAAAATCATTTAATCAGGAGAAAAATCTCTCCTTCTTCTCACTCATCGACCACTGAGGCTCTATAGTGGTTCAGTGGTATTCCTCTAAAAGGTATGTCCACTTGGACCCTCAGTATGTATCTATTTGGAATAAGATGTTTTTTCAGATGGAACTAAGGTAAGGATCTCAATATGAGATCGTCTTGCATTAGGGTGGGTCCCAAATCCAATGACAAGTGTCCTTATCCAAGAAAACAGAGACCCAGAGTGGAAGCCATGTGAAGACAGAGCCAAAGAATGCCGGAAGTTGCCAACAGCCACCAGGAGCTGGGAGAGAGGCGTGAAACAGACACCGTCTCAGAGGCTCCAGAAAAAACCAACCCTGTGATACCTTAATTTTGGACTTCTGCACTCCAGAGCTACGAAATAATAAGTTTCTGTTGTTTTAAGCCACCAGGTTTATGGGCAATTCCTTAGAGCAGCCCTTGGAAATGAACACAGGCTGTTCGTATTCTTTCTTTAATTACCTTAGGCTTTTGCAAAGGACAGTCTTTTATCTTCCGTAGCTTTTGCTTTCTGCCTTGCAAAAACTTCTATGGCACAGAAATAATAAGACCCTAGATCCCTGCCAACAAGGGCGAGGAAAAGATAAGTACAAAGGAACACATGCAAACTAAATTCTCAATAAGTTACACTGACCCCAAACACTTATGGAACTTTTACTTGAAAAAAAGAACTGTGGTGAGCGGTGTGTGAGAGGACACAGAGATTAAGCCATGGAGCACCTAGGTTAAGTCTGGGCTTCCAAAGAGGTATATTGGAGGTTGGAGGTTTGCAGGTCTGATCTAGCTACATGGTTAATGGTTCATTTCCCCAGGAAGTAAGTCTAAGGTATCAAGCCAGGACAATACACCTGCTTCTGAATTTGCTCATCATTCTCATAATACGTTGCTGTGAGGAAGTTGGATCTATCTGGAACCACTGGCCCTGGTGGGAGCTTTTGACCCAGGCAGATAGAGTAGATGGTATAAGAATAAAGGAGAACACAGCTAAGCCCTGTCTCTCCTTCCCTTGGCTCCATTCCTGGGTATTTATGCCTGGGACTGACATTGCTCCCAAGTAGTGCAACATTTTCAAAACATATCTAACTCTTTATAACTGCTATAGCATAAATTAGTGCTAATTTTAATCCCTAAGCAGTGAGTTAACATGGCTATCTAGCAAAATTTAAAAACTAGTAACTAATAGGTACAAATAAATGCTTTCTGACTACTGTAAACTGTTTTTAACTTGTTTATGTTTATTCCATGTATCATCTCAAAACCATTCTATTTTTAAATCCAGGTCTCTTGGTTCTCCATAACTGTCCACAGATAACCTGGGACTTTACTATCAAGAGTTCTAATCTGTGCACCAAACCCCTGTGACATGAATTTACCTATAAAACAAATCAGCACATATCCACTGAACCTAAAATAAAAGTTTTAAAAATGGTTCTGTGCAGCATCCAAAGGCTTCTTCTGTGTATTTCTTCTGTCCCCATAAAATGCAGATGGCAAAAAAAGACACAAAAAACTCAGAAATGGGCCTCTAGCCAATTCTAAACAGTTGTTCACTTGCTTTGATCCATCCCAATTAAGTGAGTCACCTGCCTCCATTCTCCTGGTCTCTGATCTATTTCTGTGGTTTAGTTTTAATACCTTAAACTTACCCTTAAGCATGGTCATCAGCACTGCTTGCCTCGCTTTGCATTTCACAGAACAATTATGACTTGAATTGGCTTCGGTAAAAAGGTAAATATTTCGTAACAGAAGGAGCTAACCCTCAGAGCTAATGGAACAAAGGACTTGAATGCTACCAAGTTTCTCTTCTTGCGATTCTTTCTTTACTCCTCTCTGTTGTCCAGTTCATTTTCTAAGATCAGCTTCCTTCACTTGGTTGGGAATTGACTGTCAGCCACTCCCTTGACCCACATGCTTTCATCACGGGGAGACTTATGCCATTTTATAGCACCAATTGAAAAAAAAAATTCGAGGGAAAAATGCGGATTGACTTGGCTTAGACTAGATGCCCATCCCCATGACTATTGGTATTTATGATTGACAGTGTAAAAAAACACACATGAATGGGGAATGAGTTTTCCCAAGGACAAGGAAGGTGTTATTCCAAGATTAAAGGAAGGTGATTACAGGAAAAACAAAACAAAACACCCCTTGATGTCCACTATTCTTTCCTTGACCACAATATGGTATTTCTCTCCAAATATGTAACTGCTTAAAGCTGCTGTGGCTCAAGGAGTCTTTCAGACAACTTTCCTGTGCTTATTCTTCATACACTGATAGGTGGCATTCTTAACAAATTCACCTAAGACTCAAGAGAAGAATGCTGTTAAATCTCCAGTTATTCATTATATATGTGTGTATGTGTATATACACACAATTTGTATTGCAAACACTTTACAAGATACTCTTATTTTTTATACAATCAAAGTTCATTTAGGTTTACCTACATATTTTTCACTGTGTTTGTTCTTTATTCCTTCTTACATGTTAGAATTCCCACCTGGGATTACTATCTTTCTGTCTAAATCACATCCTTTAGAATTTTCTTTGGTGTAAGTCTGATAGTGTTCATGTTTGTTCTCATTTCTTCTGTATTCTTGAAGAATATCTTAGTTTGGTATAGAATTCTAGGTCTGTAGATTTTTTTTTTAACACTTTGACTCCATGTTCTTCTACTGCTCACTAATTGTCTATGTGGCTGTTGAAAAGTCAACTGTCTGTGTAATTGTAGTGCCTTTGATGATAAGTTGCATCTTTTTCTCTACATGTTTTAAAATATTTGCTCTTTGATTTTTTTTTTTTTTTTTTTGTAGCTTCATTTTGATGGGGTGGATTTTTAAAAAAAAATATACCATTTGACATGTGATGCCCTCCTTAAATCTGCAGGTTTCGTTACAGAAAATTGTTAGCAATTATCTCTTTAAATTTGCCTCTGCCCCATTTTTACTTGTCTCTCCTTCTGAGATTAATCTTAAACGTATTTTAGGTTTTCTTATTCTACCACATGTGTCTCTTATCCTCTTTTTAATTTTTTTTATTTTTCTGTGCTGTTTTAGGTAATTTCTTCTGATGTATTTTCCAATATACTAATCCACTCTTTAGTTGGGTCTACTGTGGTAGTTAACCCATTATTTAATTCTTAATTTAAGTTATATCATTTTTAGTTCTAGACATTCTTTTGTTTCTTTTAAATATCTGCTATATCACATTTTATTACTTCCTGTTTTCTGCAGATCAAGTTGACTTTTATGGCTTAGAAGTTTTATAGTCTGTGTTTGACAACTCCAATATTTTAAATTTATTTATATTTTCATGTCTTATTTCCTTGTCTATCTGGTCATCTGTTGTATGCTGGTCTGAACATATATGTATATATACATGCAAGCTGGAGACCCAGGAAAGCCAGCAGTGTAGTTAAAAAGCCTCAGAATCAATAGTGTAGATTCTTATCTAGTTCTGAAGGCCTGAGAACCAGGAGCACCAAGGACAAGAAAAGATCCGTTTCCCAGCTCAGTCAATCAGGCAAAATTAATTCAACCTTCTTCCACCTTTCTGTTTTACTTAGGCCCTTTTGGATTGTTTGATGGTCACCCACATTGGAAGGGTCATCTGCTTTACTCAGTCTACCAATTCAAATGCTAATTTCTTCCAGAAACACCCACACAGACACACTCAGAAATAATGTTTAGCCAGCTACTGGGCATCTTATGGCCATCAAGTTGACACATAAAATTAACCATCACAAGTCCATCCACTGTCAACTTGGCACTCATACATGTCTCCTTAAGCCACACTTAATCTTCAAATAAAGACAAATAAGGTCAAAATTCCACCTAATGTGATACAACTATCCTGCATACAACCAAAAATGTACTACCCTCTGCCCTAGAAGAAAAGGTAAAGTTCTTGAGTGATATTTACTTTTCTTCTTGATATTCATAACTTAAATACTCTCATATAAAATTAGCTATACTAAATACTATGATATAAAGTCAATATATCTTATGTTACATAAGGGAATGAGAGAAGAAAGAAAACAAAGAGATACACATATTCTAACAAAATAAGAATATATGCTTGACAATTATAGTCTTCATTTCTGTAACTGGTCATGTAATTATAGCTGGTATGTATAATTACTTTCTGCCACCCACTCTGTATTCCCTTTGCTTTCAGCAAGCATCTTGGCTGGTTGTGGTTCTTTACCCACTGGGGTGATCCAAACTTTTATTCTTGAAAGGTCTGGGCTATTAGTGGTCCTGCTTAGATTGGGTTGTAGTTTTCCATTGACTTTAATCACAGGGCATGGTAATACTAAGATGCCCTAAGGGATCTGCCATATTCCACATATACGCTTCCTTACCTCCATGGCAGAATAGCAGTCCAATTTGTCCTCTGTAGTCAGAATTAATCACCTCAGCCAGCACAGTAATTGTCTTCTTTTCTGTTAATCTGAAGTGTCTGGGTGGCAGTCTTAACTTCCAGTTCAGTGGAATTATTGCTGTATTTCCTTGGGGAAGTATTTCCTCCTTTGGAACTAAGACCTCTAAGCCAGGAGAGCATAAAGTCATGGGAACAGAAAGAACAATTTTTTCAAGTAGAGGTCACTGGGCAGAAGAGTAAGTGGTGCCACTCTCATTTTCACCCTTTGATTCAGCAATCCGGACTGTGGGAGAAACAACACCTTGTATTGTTGGATTCAGGACACATACAGTTTTCTGGAAAACCTTGCCTCAACCCTGCAAGGCATTGCCACCTAGCTGGTGCTGTAGTCTTCAAAAGGCCATTTCACCATTCCGCCAAACCACCTGCTTTAGGATGGTGGGGTGCACACACTATCTAGTTGCCTCTTTAGCACTTCAAGATTGTTATTTTTATATTGCATGTAGATTTTTAGTTTTCCTCAGCAGAAAAGTTGCTCTAAATGTCCTAGCTTGCAATTTTAGGAGTTATTATATGTTAGTAAAAAATATTATACTAGAAAATAAGAATAAAAGAAAAGAAAAATCTTCCAAAATCCCACCATCAGAGATATCCAGTATTAACCTTTTAGTAAAAATATTTTCAGAACCCTTTCTACACAAGCAATCACACATAAATTATTCTACATAAATGGAAACCTGTATAATTAGCTACCCTGTAGCTTTTGCTCAACATGTTTATTTTCCAAGTTAACTTAGCTATTGTAACTTATAATGTTTGCATAATAATGCAGTTGACCCTTGATAAACATGAGTTTGAACTTCAGGGGTCCACTGATAGACGGAGTTTTTTCAAAAGCTATATTAGAAAATTTGTGGAAGATTTGCAACAATCTGAAAACTCACAGACAAACTGTGTAGCCTACAGATACCAAAAAAATTAAGAAAAAACTATGTAATGAATTCATACATGTATATAATACTCTATCATTTATTTATTACCATAAGATATATACACCTCTATTATAAAAAGTTAACATTAATCAAAATCTACACAAAATCAGACCATGCATAGTGCCATTCACAGTCCAGAGAAATGTGAACAAACATAAAGATGCAGTATTAAATTATAACTGCATAAAATTAACTGTGGTACCATACTCTACTATTGTAATAATTTTGTAGCTACCTCCTGTTGCTACTGTGGTAAGATCAAGCATTGCAAGTATCCTTTTAAAATGCCATACAATGCTAATCATGCTTGCTTGAGCAGTTTGTTTCTCCAATAAATTGGGTATTGCCGTAAAAAGTGATCTCTCACACAAGCCACTGTTGCAGCTATGCCAGCAGGCATGAACACCTTGCACTTTTTATAAAATACACTTTTATCTCATATTGAAAATTCAGCTTTTAGTGGCACCAGGATTGCTCTAAGAAAGGCATGCCCTGTAGTCCCAGCTACTTGGGAGACTGAGGTGGAAGCATTGTTTGAATTCAGGAGGTTGAGGCTGCAGTGAGCCATGATCATGTCACTGCACTCCAGCCTGGGTCCCTAAAAAAAGTGAAAGAAAACACAAAGACATACCTATAGGCTGTAATATGATTCGAGAAAAAGCAAAGTCATCATATGAAAACTTTACACAAAAGAAAGGTGAAGAATCTAAAGCTGGAGAATTCAATGTCAGCAAAGGATGGTTTAATAATTTTAGAAAAAGGTTTGGATTTAAAAATGTCAAGATAACAGGAGAAGCAGCTTTTGCTGACCAAGAAGCAGCAGATGAGTTCCCACAATCATTAAGAAAATCATTGAGGAGAAAAGATACTGCCCCAAAAAGTTTTTAATATATGATTTTAGTAGATGAAAGTGGCTTATCCTGGAAAAAAAATGCCACAAAGAAAATTTATTATTATAGTAAGGAAAAGAAGTGAGCACCAGGATTTAAGGCAGGAAGGGATAGGCTAACTCTACTATTGTGTGAAAACACAGTCAGGTTTATGATTGGGATTGTTATCACCTATAAATCTGCTAATTCCTTAGCCATGATGGAAAAGATAAACACAGGCTTCCAGTTTTAAGGTTGTACAGTAAGAAGACCTGGACAACAAGAACTCTTTTTTTCTGAACTGGTTCCATCAGTGCTTTATCTCTGAAGTCAGAAAGTACTTTGCCAGTAAGACACTACCTTTTATTAGACATGCCCCTGCCCACCCAGAACACCATGAGGTCGACACTTACGGCATCAAAGTGTTCCACCTACCCCCAAACACAACATCTCTAATGCAGTCTCAAGATCAGAGGGTCATAAGGACCTTTAAGGCTCATTAGACACAGTACTCTATGAAAAAGATTATCAACACTGTGGAAGAGAACCTTGATAGAAATAACATCATGAAAGTTTAAAAGAATTATCTTCGGGCCGGGCGCGGTGGCTCAACCCTGTAATCCCAGCACTTTGGGAGGCCGAGACGGGCGGATCACGAGGTCAGGAGATCGAGACCATCCTGGCTAACACAGTGAAACCCCGTCTCTACTAAAAAATACAAAAAACTAGCCGGGCGAGGTGGCGGCGCCTGTAGTCCCAGCTACTCGGGAGGCTGAGGCAGGAGAATGGCGGGAACCCGGGAGGCGGAGCTTGCAGTGAGCTGAGATCCGGCCACTGCACTCCAGCCTGGGCCACAGAGTGAGACTCCGTCTCAAAAAAAAAAAAAAAAAAAAAAAAAAAGAATTATCTTCAATGGCATAATTCAATTGAAGATGCCATCATTATAGAAAAAGCCATGACTACCATTGAGCAGAAACAAAAAATTCCTGCTGGAGAAAACTGTGTCTAGATATTGTACATGACTTCACATAATTTACAACAGAGCCAGTCAAGGAAATTATAAAAGAGACTGTGGATATGGAAACAAAAAAGTGTGGGAGGTGAAGGATTTCAAGATAAGAATCTTGGAGAAATTTGAGAGCCAATAGATACCACACCAGAGGAATTAACAGAAGACAACTTGATGGACAGGAATGCTTCCAAATCAATGACAAATTATGAGGAAGAAGACATAGAAGATGCGATGCCAGAAAACAAATTGATGTTAGACAATCATGCAGAATGGTTCTGATTATTCAAGACTGCTTTTGACATTAATGACATGGACTCTTTTATGATATGAAACTAAAGCAAACAGTGGTAGAAGGATTGGTACTATATAGAAACATATTTTCGAGAAAAAAAAGGATAAAGAGTCGGATGTGTTTTCGTAAAGTTATGCCAAGTGTACCTGCCTCCCCTGCCTCCCCTTCTACCTTCCACATCTGCCACTCCTGAGACTGCAAGACCAATGCCTCCTCTTCTTCCTCCTCCTTAGCCTACTTGATGTGAAGATGAAGAGTATGAAGACTTTTATGACAATCCACTTCCACTCAATGAATAGTAAATATATTTTCTCTTTCTTATTATTTTCCTAATAACATTTTATTTTCTCTAGCATACTTTATACTAAGAATACAATGTATAATACCAGTAGCTTACAAAGTATGCATTAGTCGACTATTTATGTTATTGTTAAGGCTTCCAGTCAACAGTAGGCTATTGGAAGTTAAGTTTTGGGAGAGCCTAAATCTATACAAGGATTTTTGACTGCACTGGGGTGAGTTCCCCAACCCCCATGTTGTTCAACTGTATTTATATCTAACACATATTGAGTATTTACTATGTGCATGAATTTTTAATGTATTAGCTCATCTAATCTCTGTAATAACTCTGTGAAGTAGATTTTACAGATTATGAAGTTACTTTATAGATTTTATAGTGTTTTATAGACTAGAAAATTTAAGCAAAGATAAATAATGTGATCAAAATCATAAAAGTAGTAAGAGGTAGGACTAGATTTAAACTCAGACAGACTGACTCCAAAATCTATGCTTATAAGAACTATGTCAAACTATACCACTATCTGGATATATTTAAAGTATTAAACTAAGCCCTCTATTGATGGATAATTAATTTATTTATTTTCTTTCTTCTTCTCCACCCCGTCAGCAGCTAACTTTTAAAGTTTTTTCCCCCTTTACTAGACCAGGTCCCCCAACTGTCACTGTTCGTATTTTCTGTAAAGCTTTAATTATGAAGAAGGATTTGTGGAGCTAGTCTTGGGCTGTGACCAAATCTGGTGTGCTTTGCATGTCTGTGTGGCTTGTCCTGTGAGCCTCCATCTTGCTTTACATCCTTGGGGCATGGCCAGTAACCACTTGGCAAGGCTTGGTTTAGCAATACTGCCTTAGAGGATGAGTCCCCTCTGGTTCATATCTGCATGTTTTCCTAGCTCTGTCTCCTAGAGGACCCCACCCAGTGACTGGGTTTTCTTCTGCCTGTCTGTGTATGTACTGTGTGTGATGTCTGTAAAAAGAGCTCTCATTAATTTGGCCTAAAGAAAGACAAGTGTTTGTATCTAATATTTTTTTAAAGGGAAGTTAAGAGCTGGGAAACTTTTCAGTTCATGTGACTTTAATCTTTGAAAAATAAAAGCAGCCTTAAAGATTATTAGTAAAATGTAGTTGTCATCAAAAGTCAATAGGTAAACTAAACTATGCAGCTCAGATGCAAGGTTTGCTGAATGTTTTAAGGTTACAAACGCTTTTTGGATTTTGAGCACTGTCTGTCTTGTCTGCTTTACAATTGTTTAGGCCTGGGGACTTACCGAACTAACCATGCCCTCAACTAAGAAGGCAAACCTTAGATGCACTTAGCACACAATTAAAGCAATTTACTAAGTTTTATCTTAAAATTAAAAATTGATAGGAGTTACCATTATAACACGTAACTGAAACTACTGACAATAGATTTATGTGCAAGGTGTGTAAAAACAGTAAAATGTGTTTTTTAATAAAAGGTTATATGAAGGCATGGAAATGTAGACTTTTGCCTAGGGTTAAATGATTGTTTTGAGTTAAATTAGGAAAAAGCTGAAGGTTCAAAAAAGTGGTAGATGAACTGTGGAAATTAATCTTGCAGAGGAGGTTCTCTATGTGAACAGACTGACCACATTCAAAAGGGTTATACAGACTTTTTGCTTCTTTAAAATTTGAGTCATCATTTTAGCAAAATAAATAACTTACGGTAATGTGGAGTGCTATTTCACACCATCAAGCGCTTTAAACACATTCTAAAGCCCTCCCCAAATCAAACTTCAGTTTGAAAATTATCTTCCCTGACACCTGGCTTTTTGGATAGTCCAGAGAACCCCTGGAATGTCCAGAAGAGAGAGGTAAACAGGATTATTTGACATATTTAGGTATATGAAATTGCCAAAATGATGTTCAATCTTCTTTAGGTTATATCTTGGTGAATAATGCTAATATATGTTCCAAAATTGTATGAGATTTCTAGAATTTTAATATCTGAGTGTATGCTATCAATCATAAGGTTGTTATGTTATGTTATTGGAAGCCACAGAGACAACCAAACTTATTTGACTATTGTGTTTTTAACTGTAACTACCCTGGACATTTTGCTATTCACAGAAAATTGCTGTCTTATTTTAATCCTTTTCAAAAGATGGCTTATAATAAGCTATAGAACTTTAACAGGTGCTCTCAAATACAGGCTTCTGATAACTTTGGAGATTGTGACATTGGAATAAAGGAAAATGTACAGGTCTCATGAAGAGCTGAAACGCTCATGAATATCAACCAAAACAAGAGTTCACTAAATGGACTGAACTCAGAAAGCTGAAGCAACGTTTTTGACTTTTGCTTGGAATATTGCTGACCCATGTTTTGTTTTTCAGAGTCAAGGAAACTTATTTTGAACTATTTATGGCCTTTAATAACTAAGTAAGGTGTATACTCCTGTGATCAAAATTTGGAGTATGTTTGTTTCTCTCTGCCTGGCTCCTCTACAATTTGGAAACTACCTGTGAGTTTTTTTATGGCAATATAATTCATTGCATCAGTGCAATAAGAATCCATTTTTCTCTTGCAAGAGAATACAACTCGAGAAAATGGTTATTTTACCAAAGGTTTGACTGGAAGGATATGCTTCCCTTTAAGCAGTCAATCTCAACCTGCAGAGCCAATAAAAGCCCACTGGAGAAAGTGGCCTCATACCCTCATCTACACAGTCCATGTACAGGGCTCCTGACCAGTGGTTAGTAAAGAATGTCACTTGCTAACAGGTCCGGGAGCTCTAAGTTTATCTTGCGACCTTAAGAGGAGAGGATCACCCAACTCACAGGTATTTGAGGATACAAACCCATGGTTAGGCTCAGCTTTAAAAGGTTTTATCTGAGATTCTTTGTGGAACAGAATTCCATCAAGGCAATCCAAAATACCTATGTAGAAATAAT
Source organism: Rhinopithecus roxellana (assembly GCF_007565055.1). Lineage (NCBI taxonomy): Eukaryota > Metazoa > Chordata > Mammalia > Primates > Cercopithecidae > Rhinopithecus > Rhinopithecus roxellana. The sequence goes on from NC_044551.1 coordinate 109,792,522, forward strand.
TATTCTTGCTGTAATTTATGCAAATAATCAGGCCAATTATAAAACTTAAGTCTATTTTGCAAACCACTCAGTCCTACAATGAATTGTTTTTTAACAAACATGAGGACTAGAGAGAGATAAACAGTGTTTCAAAACCTCATATATTTGTCATTAAATTCTAAACTCATTATTAGTTTTTAAGTTTTTGTCTACATTTTAGACTAACCCTGCTTGCTCCTGTGAACCAACCAGCAATTGCTGGCTGCAGTTCGTAAAGAACAAAAGGGATGAGTAATATAGAAATTCAGACCAATATTCTAGTTCTGAGCAATTATCCTACAAATACTGCCAGGTGACTGGAATAAATAGGATGCCTGTCACTCAGAGGTTTCCTTTTGGGAAAGTATAACCAAGGGAGCTAACCAAAGCCAAGTACCATGCACCCAAATCCTAGCAAGCGTAACTACAGCTACCAGTTATCTGGGTATGTCAAAAGACACCCTTTTTCTCCCCCTTGGAGGAGGACTCAGTTCTGCAGTTTCACCTTAGCATTTGGCTTATGATAAGGAGTCCATGCGACTCCCCTCTCCCCTGCCCCTGAGATACATTTTTGTCCCGATGCAATTCCAAGCTTAGGGTCAAAGCCCTAGGAAAGAAAATTGGATCTGAGGGATCCAGAGGCAAATGACAACAGAGGTTGAAAGGCATAGGGCAGGTAAGCATGGCTGATTCCTGCCAAATAAGCCAACACTAAGCTTCCTGTTTCATGGATAAAGGCCATGTTAATATTCATGGCATAAATGAGGTCTAGGGAATTTGAAGGCTACTGACAGGAGGCAGGAAAGAGACAGGTGAGAGTGGGTAATTCCTATTCTCGAGGGTCCTCTATTTCATGGGTGCAAGTTGCTTTTACACCCATGGTGGCACCTGCCAAGGTCACCAGAACTTGGGGATGCAAGGATGGAAGAGGGAAAATAGACACTCTTCTCTCTCTCCCTCACTTACCGCTGGGTATCTGCTAGGAAGAGAAGGGAAACAGGGATGCCTGCTTCCCCTTTCTAAATGGGTAGCTATTCCTCTTCAGTCTGTACCCCTTTCAAATGCATCCTGAACCTTTGGGACATCTTTTTAAAATGCCTTCTTTTTCCTTTCGTCTCCTTGGTTTTCTCTTCACTAATAGGTAATTGGGTCTCCGTACTATGGGACACTCCCCTCAGATGCATCCTCCAAACTGGAAAGAGTTAATTTCCCAAACCTTAAACTGGTTGGGTTAGGATAGGGCCCAGTGGAAGGGAACCCAGAAGCCCAACATGCTGGCAAAAGGATAAGGTCCAGTCGGGCTTTTGGCCTCCCTTTCCATGTGCAAACTGGTAAAAAGCCTCGGAATTTCTGAGCTGTTCTTACCCCCACCTTGTTTCATTTTGATACATGTTTTCTAATAACCCAGTTTGTCTGTTCTTGCCTTCAGGCCATCAAACTCCACACAGTCATGCAACTGGAGCCTCTGACGATGGACCCTTCTGCTGGAGACCCTTTAAATAGGCCTCTGAGGGAGCTCTGACTGTCATTTCCCCAAAACAGTAGTGCCCTCTTCCAGCAGGAGGCAGTTAAGATTGGTCTTTGTCCTTATCCTGAATCTAACAGCAGCTAGATGTATTTTTTTAGAGGGGAGAATGAGACAGCCAGGTGGGAGGGGGTCCCTGGAGAAGCTCCAACCAGCCTTCCCAATGAGGTGGAGCTTAGTGAAGTTCAGGAGCCTGGATCCTCCTCTTCGTGTGTGGAACCTGGGATTTGAATAACTGCAGGGCGGAAAGTGCTCTAGCAGGGACTCTGGCCTAGCGAGAGTCCCTGTTTCCCCACTTTCTTCCTTTTCACCCAATAAAACCCTGCTTCACTCACCTTTTAAACCATCTGCGAGCCTACATTTTTGTGGCCATGAGACGGATAAGGACCCTAACTTTGCTGAACTAAGGGAAAGTCCTGTGATACTTTCTTCCACATTTCTTTCTTATTATTTCTTAAACACTACAAGGACAATACGTGATCCACAGCAACAATTCTTAAAACTCTACTTTCTTCTACTGCTCTCAACTGTTTCCCCTTCTATTTCTTTTCCAGTATTTTTCCTTGCAGCTTGCCTACCACTTCTTCTTTTTCCCATTCTCCCAAATCTGCATTGTTAAAGCTTAAAGAAAAACGGCAGAGACTTTCTTGGAGGGCAAGGGAGAGAAAAAACTGAGCACAGAAAATTAAAAAACTGACCTGTCTTCTAAAGAAAGTGGAAATGGTGGAGATTCTCTTACACTAATAATTTTTGTCCCATCAGATACACAGTTGCACAGTGTCTTAGTATGTGTCCAAGTTTTTCTGATATGCTGATAGGTAGAAGTGATACTGTGCAGGTAAACCCCACTGGGGAAGGAAGGGTGGACATGGACAATAAAGTGATCAGGTGTGATATCTTGTCTTGGGGAAATCAGTAGAGAGTTAGGATAGCCCTCACACTATGGTCGTCACTGAGGTTGCAGTGAGCCAGTGCCACAGCACCAGAAAGTATTAGAGATTAGACAGAGGGGTCTTAAAGGTTCCCAAGCTCCTCATCTTCTTAACTATGTTCTTTGGAACACTAGGGTATATTAAGATATTTAGAGAAGGAGAGAGAGGAAGAGAGAGAAACTTTAGGTTACATGGTTAAACAATTTTCCCTACTCCAGGATCTCTCAGAAGCATTAATATGATAATATTAATTAATTCATTATCTCTAAGAGGAAGAGGCTATGAAATGTAGCTCTAATGTTTCCTTAACTTATTTGACCACAAACTCTTCTCTTTCTGGAACCCCTACTTTTCATAACATGATCTGGCAGGAGTAAATAGAATTTTATTTTTGTCTTTACTTTTATACATGATATGTTTTGTAATCCAGATGTTTTGTTAACAATGTACAGAATTATTGGGAGGAGAATTTACAATATGACCCAAGGCATTTCTTTACATTTAAAATGTTGTAAAGCAGTAAATATTTCAATTTTTTCTAAATATCTTTTAAGTTGACAAGAATAATATATTTTCATCATAGAAAATTTGTAAAATATCAGCAATTTTCAAGATGATACTGAAAATCATATCTAGGAGATACTGAAATTCAGTGATATTGAATTAGCATCTAGAGATAATTATCTTAATATGTTATGGGGTTTCTTTCTTCTGTTTGTATGTGTATGCAAGAGAAGAAGCATAGGAGAAAATTGATTTTTTTTCTCATTCATTGATAGATTCATGGTGAGACCCTTGTAACAAAAGACACATTTACAAGGGAAAAACACACAAATTTATTTAAGTTTTACATGACACAGGGGACTTCAGAAATGAAGACCCAGAGAAACAGGGAAAACTGTATTGTTATGCTTAGGTTTGATGAAGAGTGGTCAGTTGTGCAAAGGTCTGATTGGACAAAAGAGGATATAACCTAATGGTATTAAACTTGGGAAACCATTCAGATTGTTCTTTGTGTCTCTGTGTCTTGGAGGATAAGGATGTTCCTTTCCTCTGGATATACGAAGGACACCTCTGGAATGAAGGTTTTATGACTACTTCATAGGAAAGACAGAATCCTTGTATGTCCTGCCTCAGGCGAAGATAGGTGAAAGAGTTAAGAGTGAATGTCTTGTTTCTGCTGTTTCCTCCAAGCCAAGGTGTTATATTTTGGGGTAGCATACCCCGAACCACATCATAAACATGTGAGTGTGTACATATATAGCTTTTGAGGAAAATTAGGGTCATGCCATGTGTGAAACCTTGCACCTTACTTTTCTATTCACAATATTTTGAGCATGTTGTTAAATATTCATTCGAAATGGTTTTAAATAGCTGTATGTTATTCTGTTGTATGACTACATCAAATTTATTTGTTCCAATTTCATTGGACACTTAGGTTATTTCTAATTTTTCATGGTTATAAATAACACCATGATAAACATTTTATTTTATCTCTGCATATTTTCAGAGGATAGATACCAGAAAGTATATTTGCTATGTTAAAAAGTGAAACTGCTTAAAGATTCTTGTTTCATGTTATTAAACTGCTTTCAAGAAAGATTATTCCAACCCAGAATACCACCAATAGTGTATCAAACAGCCTACCTCACAACACATTGGTGTTAGGACATTTAAATTTAAATTGTATTTACCTGTTGTATAAATAATACTGTATAGAGTGCAAAATGTTTTAAAAATTCAAAAGCAGTGAAACTTTCCCTTCCACTCTGGTCCTCCAGGCATCACCCTCCACAGAGGCAACTGATACTTCTTGTGAATACTTTCAAAGACATTTTGTGCATATATTAGCAAATATATGTAAATATATTCTCTTCTCCCCTTACAATCTTGCTTATTTCAGCTAATAATATTGAATGGATCTCATGTCACATTAGGACATAAAGGTGTTTTTATATATTTTTGTTTTAAAATACTGTATGTACCTTTGTTCATTTTTATTGACACATTGTAATTGTACCTATTTATGGGGTAAAATTTGATGTTTGATACATATATACACATATAATTATACAACATTCTAATTATAAAATCAGGGCATTTAGCATATCTATCATTTCATGTATTTATCATTTCTTTGTGGTGATAACACTCAAAGCTATTTTGTAATACACAATACTATACTATTAACCATAGTCACTCTACCATGCAATAGAGCACCAGATTCCTTCTAATCGTAACTTTGTGCCTGTTGACCAATCTTTCTCCGTCCTCCTCTTTCCCCACCTTTCCAGTCTTTGGTAACCCCTGCTCTACTTTCTGCTTCTATAATAACAACTTTTTTTTTTTTTCAGTTCCACATATAACTGAGATCATGTGGTACTGGTCTTTCTGTACCCGGCTTATTGCACTTAACATGATGTCCTCCAGGTCCCTCAATGTTTCAAATGACAACATTTCATTCTTTTTATGGATAAGTAGTACTCCATTGTGTATATACCACATTTTCTTCATCCATTCATTCATTGTTGGGCATTTAGGTTAATTCCATAGTTTAGCTATAGTAAATAGTGTTACAATAAACATAGAGTGCAGATATCTCTTCAACATTCTGATTTCATTTCCTTTGCGTATATACCAGGAATGACATTGCTGGATTACATGGTAGTTCTATTTTTAGTTTTTTCAGGAATCGCCATACTGTTTTCTATAGTGGCTATACTAATTTACAATTCTTCCAACAGTGTATAAGTGTTCACTTTTCTTTAGATCCTCACTGGCACATGTTTTCTGTTGTCTTTTTGATAATAGACACTCTAATTGGAGTGAAGTGTTTTCTCATTGTGTTTTTATGTTTCCCTGGTGATTCGTGATGTTGAGCATTTTCTTTTTTTGTGTACCTCCTAGCCATTTGTAAGTCTTCATTGAGAAATGTCAGCTAAGGTCTTTCTTTTGCCCATTTTTAAATTGGGTTATTTATTATTATTATTATTTGCTGTTATTTAAGTTATTAAGTTTCTTATATATCTGGATATTAACCCCTTGTTAGATAGATAGTATGCAGATATTTTCTCCTATTCCGTAGGCTGTCTCCTCACTCTGTTACTTGTTCGCTGTGCAAAAGCTTTTTAGTTTGATGTAATCACATTTGTCTATTTTTGCTTTTGTTGCCTGGGTTTTCAAGTCTTATTTTAAAAATCCTTGCATAGCCCAGTGTTATAAAGCATTTCCCATATGTTTTCTTCTAGTAGTTTCATAGTTTCAGGTTTTACATTTAAGTCTTTAATCCATTTTGAGTTGATTTTTGTATATGGTGAGAAGTGGGGGTCTAGTCTTATCCTTCTGCATATGGATATCCAATTTTCCCAGCACCATTTATTGAAAAGACTGCCTTTTCTCCAAGGTGTGTTCTTGGCACTGCTGTTGAAAATCAGTTGGCTGTATGTGCGTTCATTAATTTCTGGGTTCTCTATTCTATTTCACTGTTCTACAAGTCTGCCTTTATGCCAGTACCATGCTGTTTTTGTTACGATAGCTTTGCAGTATATTGTGAAATCAGACAGCTTGATGCCTCCAGTTTTATTTTTTTGCTCATAACTATTTTGGCTATTGAGGGCCTTTTGTGCTTTCATATGAATTTGAGGGTTTTTTTTTTCTATTTCTGTGAAGAATATCATTGATATTTTTATAGAGATTACATTAAATCTATAGATCACTTTGGGTAGTATGGCCGTTTTAAAAATGTGAGTTCTTCCAATCTATGAGCATGGATTAGCTTTCCATTTATTTGTGTCTTCTTCAATTTATTTCATCAATGTTTTATAGTTTCAATGTCAACATCTTTCACCTTCTTAGTTAAGTTTATTCTTAGGTATCTTATTTGTTTGGTAGCTATAGCAAATAAAATTGGCTTCTTGATTTATTTTTCAGAGAGTTTGCTATTAGCATGTAGAAATGCTATTAATTTTTGTATGCTGATTTTTTTATCCTGTGACTTTGCTGAATTTATTACTTCTAGAATTTTTTTTTTTTGGTGGAGTCATCAGGGTTTTCTATATATAAGATTATGTTATCTGCAAGCAGGAACAATTTGACTTCCTCCTTTCCAAATAAGATGGCTTTTCTTTCTTTCTTTTGGCTAATTGCACTGGCTAGGACTTTCAGTACTATGTTGAATAGGACTGGTGAAAGTGAGCATTCTAGTCTTTTTTCCTTGTTCAGCATGATCTTAGCTGTGGGTTTGTTATATATGGCCTTTTTTATAATGAGGTACCCAATTTGTTGAGAGTCTTCTATACCTAATTTGTTAAGAGGTTTTTTTTTTATCATGAAAATATGTTGAATTTTGTCAAATGTTTTTCTGCATCTATTGAAATGATCACATGGTTTTTGTCTTTTGGTGTTTCACGTTTATTGATTTGCATAGAGTTGAGTCATCCTTGCATCTCTGGGATGAATCCTACTTGATTATAGAGAATTATCTTTTTAATCTACTGTTATTCAGTTTGCTAGTATCTTGCTGAGAGTTTTTGCATCTATGTTCATCAGAAACCTTGACCTATGATTTTCTTTCTTGTTGTTGCTGTTGTGTCCTTGTCTGGTTTTGAAATCAACGTAATGCTGGCTTTATAAAATGAGTTTGGAAGTATTCCCTCCTTAATTTTCTGGAATAGTTTAAAGAGAATTGGTGCTAGTTTTTCTTTAAATATTTAGGTGAATTCAGCAGTGAAACCATCAAGTCCTGGGCTGGTATTTTGTTTGTTTATTTTTTAATGGAAGATGACCTCCTTATTACTGATTCAATATCCTCACTGCTTATTGACCTTTTCAGAATCAATACATTTTCTATTTCTTCATAACGTAATCTTGGTAGGTTGTATGTGTTCAGGAATTTATGCATTTCTCCTATATTCTCAAGTGTGTTGGTGTACAGTTGTTGACAACGGTCTTTTACGATCTTTTGTATTTCTGTGACATCAGTTGTAATATCTCCTTTTTCATATCTGATTTTACTAATTTGGATCCTTTTTCTTCTTAGTCTAGGTTAAAGGTTTCTTATTTTGCTTCTCTTTTCAAAATAGCAACTCTTCCTTTTATTGATCTTTTGAATTGTTTCTTTAGCTTCTATTTGTTCATTTCTGCTCCGAGCTTTATTATTGTTTTCCTTCTACCAATTTTGGGTTTACTTTGTTCTTGTCTTTTAGTTTCTTGAGGTGCATGGTTAGGTTGTTCATTAGAAATTGTTTTTTTTTTTCATGTAGGCATTTATTGTTATAAACTGCCCTCTCTGAACAGCTTTTCCTGTGTCTTGTAGGGTTTGATATGACGTGTTTCCATGTACATTTGTCTCAAAGAAAGGTTTAATTTTCCTTTTAATTTCTTCTTCGGCCTTTTGGTTATTTGGGAGCATCCTGTTTAATTTGCCATGTATTAGTAAGGTTACTGAAGTTTCTGTTTTTGTTACGAGTGACTTCTAGTTTTATGCCATTGTGGCCTAAAAAAAATACTTTAATTATCTCTATCTTCTTCAATTTGTTAAGACTTGTTTTGTGGCCTGAAATACGATCTATCCCGAAAAATGTTTCATGTCCAGTTGAGGAGAATGTGTATTCCATAGCTGTTGGGTGGAATCTTCTGTATATGTCTGCTAGGTTCATTTGGTGTATGTCATTGTAACTCCAATGTTTCTTTTTTTTTTTTTTTTGTCTTTTTTTTTTTTTTTGAGACGGAGTCTCGCTCTGTCGCCCAGGCTGGAGTGCAGTGGCCGGATCTCAGCTCACTGCAAGCTCCGCCTCCCGGGTTTACGCCATTCTCCTGCCTCAGCCTCCTGAGTAGCTGGGACTACAGGCGCCCGCCACCGCGCCCGGCTAGTTTTTTGTATTTTTTAGTAGAGACGGGGTTTCACTATGTTGGCCAGGATGGTCTCGATCTCCCGAACTCGTGATCCGCCCATCTCGGCCTCCCAAAGTGCCGGGATTACAGGCTTGAGCCACCGCGCCCGGCCTCCCAATGTTTCTTTGTTGGTTTTCTATCTAGTTGATCTGTTCATTGTTGAAAGTGGGGTGTTAAAGTCCCCTATTATTATATTGCAGGATGTCTCTCCTTTTAGCTCTAATAATATATGCTTTATATATTTGTGTACTCTGGTGTTGGGTGTATATATTTTTTAGAATTGTTATGTCCTCTTGTTGAATTATCATTATACCTTCTTTGTCTTTTTTTTAAAACAATTTTTGACTTAAAACCCAATTTATCTGATACAAGTATGGCAACTCCTGTTTGCTTTTGGTTTCCATGTGCATTGGATATCTTTTCCCATTGTTTCATTTTCAATCTATATTTGTCTTTAATAATAAGGTGGTTCTCTACTGGGCAAAATACAGCTGGGTTTCATTGTTGTTGTTGTTGTTGTTTTTTGTAGAGACAGGGCCCCACTGTGTTGCACAGGCTGGAATATAGTGGTTATCTGCAGGTCTGATCATAGTACCCTACTACACCCTTGTACTCCTGGCCTCCAGTGATCCTCCCACCACAACGTCATTAGTATTTGGACTACAGGTACAAACTTACACATCTGGCCATGTTATTACTTGTGTACCTGCTCTTTTTTTCTTTCTTTGTGGTGGTGCTAAAATAAAGAGTCTTGTAGGTAGAATATTTTAGATTGATAACAACTTAACTTTGGCTGCATAAAAATACTGTACACTTTTTCCTTTCCCTATCCTACAATCTGTATTTTGGTTGTCTTAATTTTCTAAAGATGTAAATTAAGGCAACCAAAATACAAATTGTGGGATGGGGAGAGAAAAAAGTCTAGAGTATTTTTAGCCAGTAATTGTAGCAGCTGATGTTTTTGATCTTTTTGATTTTAGACATTGTTATAGGAGGACTGAAAGATTTACATAGCACCATTACTGCACTGGGGTGTTCTGAGTATAATTATGAATTTACCTAGATGAGTATATTTTATACTTTCACATGCTTCCATGGTAGTAATTATCATCTTTTAATTCCCAGTCAGCACCCTCTGAAGCATTTCTTGTAAAGCCAGTTTAGTGCTAATGAATTTATTAAGTTTTTGCTTATCCAGAAAGGTCTTTATTTCTCCATCATTTCTGAAGGATAGCTTTAATGAATATAGCATTATTGACTGACAGTTTTTTTTATTTCAATGATTTCAATGTATTTTTGCACTCTCTCCTGGTCTGCAAGGTTTTTGCTGAGAAATTTATTGATAGTCTAATTGAGATTCCCTTACATGTGACCCAATGTTTTTCTCTTGTAGTTTTAGAATTCTCCATTTGTCAGTGACTTTTGCAGTCCTATTATAATATGCTTCAGAGACGATTTGGGGGATATTGAATCACACTGAGAATTTGAGTTTCCTGGATCTGGATGTTCACAGCTTTCTTCAGACTTTGGAAATTTTCAGCTATTATTTCATTAAATAGGTTTTCTGTGCCTTTCTCTATTTCTTTTCCCTCTGACACTTCTTTGTTTTATTTTATTTAAAATTATACTTTAAGTTCTAGGGTACATGTGCATAATGTGCAGGTTTGTTACATATATATACTTGTGCCATGTTGGTGTGCTGCACCCATCAACTCATCAGCACCCATGAACTCGTCATTTACATCAGGTATAACTCCCAATGCAATCCCTCCCCCCTCCCCCCTCCCAGTAATAGGCCCCAGTGTGTGATGTTCCCCTTCCAGAGTCCAGGTGATCTCATTGTTCAGTTCCCACCTATGAGTGAGAACATGTGGTGTTTGGTTTTCTGTTCTTGCGATAGTTTGCTGAGAATGATGGTTTACAGCTGCATCCATGTCCATACAAAGGACACAAACTCATCCGTTTTTATGGCTGCATAGTATTCCATGGTGTATATGTGCCACATTTTCTTAATCCAGTCTGTCACTGATGGACATTTGGGTTGATTCCAAGACTTTGCTATTGTGAATAGTGCCGCAATAAACATACGTGTGCATGTGTCTTTACAGCAGCATGATTTATAATCCTTTGTGTATATACCCAGTAATGGGATGGCTGGGTCATATGGTATTTCTAGTTCTAGTTCCTTCAGGAAACTCCATACTGTTTTCCATAATGGTTGAACTACTTTACAATCCCACCAACAGTGTAAAAGTGTTCCTATTTCTCCACATCCTCTCCAGCACCTGTTGTTTCCTGACTTTTTAATGATTGCCATTCTAACTGGTGTGAGATGGTATCTCATTGTGGTTTTGATTTGCATTTCTCTGATGGCAAGTGATGATGAGCATTTTTTCATGTGGCTGTTGGCTGTATTCATGTCTTCTTTTGAGAAATGTCTGTTCATATCCTTTGCCCACTTTTTGATGGGGTTGTTTGTTTTTTTCTTATAAATTTGTTTGAGTTCTTTGTAGGTTCTGTACATTAGCCCTTTGTCAGATAAGTAGATTGCAAAAATTTTCTCCCATTCTGTAGGTTGCCTGTTCACTCTGATGGTAGTTTCTTTTGTTGTGCAGAAGCTCTTCAGTTTAATTAGATGCCATTTGTCAATTTTAGCTTTTGCTGCCATTGCTTTTGGTGTTTTAGACATGAAGTCCTTGCCCATGCCTATGTCCTGAATGGTATTACCTAGGTTTCCTTCTAGGGTTATTATAGTATTAGGTCTAACATTTAAGTCTCTAATCCATCTTGAGTTAATTTTCGTATAAGGAGTAAGGAAAGGATCCAGTTTCAGCTTTCTACTTATGGCTAGCCAATTTTCCCAGCACCGTTTATTAAATAGGGAATCCTTTCTCCATTTCTTGTTTTTCTCAGGTTTGTCAAAGATCAGATGGCTGTAGATGTGTGGTATTAATTCTGAGAACTTTGTTCTGTTCCATTGGTGTCCTTATCTCTGTTTTGGTACCAGTACCATGCTGTTTTGGTTACTGTAGCCTTGTAGTATAGTTTGAGGTCAGGTAGCATGATGCCTCCAGCTTTGTTCTTTTGACTTACTTAGGATTGTCTTGGCAATGTGGGCTCTTTTTTGGTTCCATATGAACTTTAAAGCAGTTTTTTCCAATTCTGTGAAGAAACTCATTGGTAGCTTGATGGGAATGGCATTGAATCTATAAATTACCTTGGGGAGTATGGCCATTTTCACGATATTGATTCTTCCTATCCATAAGCATGGTATGTTCTTCCATTTGTTTGTGTCCTGTTTTTTTCACTGAGCAGTGGTTTGTAGCTCTCCTTGAAGAGGTCCTTTACATCCCTTGTAAGCTGGATTCCTAGGTATTTTATTCTCTTTGAAGCAATTGTGAATGGAAGTTCATTCCTGATTTGGCTCTCTGTTTGTCTGTTACTGGTGTGTAAGAATGCTTGTGATTTTTGCACATTAATTTTGTATCCTGAGACTTTGCTGAAGTTGCTTATCACCTTAAGGAGATTTTGGGCTGAGACAATGGGGTTTTCTAAATATACACTCATGTCATCTGCAAACAGGGACAATTTGACTTCTTCTTTTCCTAACTGAATACCCTTGATTTCTTTCTCTTGCCTGATTGCCCTAGCCAGAACTTCCAAGACTACGTTGAATAGGAGTGGTGAGAGAGGGCATCCCTGTCTTGTGCCAGTTTTCAAAGGGAATGCTTCCAGTTTTTGCCCATTCAGTATGATATTGGCTGTGGGTTTGTCATAAATAGCTCTTACTATTTTGAGATACGTTCCATCAATACCTAGTTTATTGAGAGTTTTTAACATGAAGGGCTGTTGAATTTTGTTAAAGGCCTTTTCTGCATCTATTGAGATAGTCATGTGGTTCCTGTCTTTGGTTCTGTTTATATGCTGGATTATGTTTATTGATTTGTGTATGTTGAACCAGCCTTACATCCCAGGGATAAAGCCGACTTGATCATGGTGGATAAGCTTTTTGATGTGCTGCTGGATTCGGTTTGCAGTATTTTATTGAGGATTTTTACACTGACGTTCATCAGGGATATTGGTCTAAAATTCTCTTTTTTTGTGTGTGTGTCTCTGCCAGGCTTTGGTATCAGGATGATGTTGGCCTCATAAAATGAGTTAGGGAGGATTCCCTCTTTTCTATTGATTGGAATAGTTTCAGAAGGAATGGTACCAGTTCCTCCTTGTACCTCTGGTAGAATTCAGCTGTGAATCCATCTGGTCCTGGACTTTTGGTTGGTAGGCTATTAATTATTGCCTCAATTTCAGAGCCTGTTATTGATCTATTCAGGGATTCAACTTCTTCCTGGTTTAGTCTTAGGAGAGTGTAAGTGTCCAGGAAATTATCCATTTCTTCTAGATTTTCTAGTTTATTTGCATAGAGGTGTTTATAGTATTCTCTGATGGTAGTTTGTATTTCTGTGGGGTCCGTGGTGATATCCCCTTTATCATTTTTTATTGCGTCTATTTGATTCTTCTCTCTGTTCTTCTTTATTAGTCTTGCTAGTGGTCTATCAATTTTGTTGATCTTTTCAAAAAACCAACTCCTGGATTCACTGATTTTTTGGAGGGTTTTTTGTGTCTCTATCTCCTTCAGTTCTGCTCTGATCTTCTTTATTTCTCGCCTTCTGCTAGCTTTTGAATGTGTTTGCTCTTGCTTCTCTAGTTCTTTTAATTGTGATGTTAGGGTGTCAATTTTAGATCTTTCCAGCTTTCTCTTGTGGGCATTCAGTGCTATAAAATTCCCTCTACACACTGCTTTAAATGTGTCCCAGAGATTCTGGTATGTTGTATCTTTGTTCTCATTGGTTTCAAAGAACATCTTTATTTCTGCCTTCATTTCGTCATGTACCCAGTAGTCATTCAGGAGCAGGTTGTTCAGTTTCCATGTAGTTGAGCGGTTTTGATTGAGTTTCTTAGTCCTGAGTTCTAGTTTGATTGCACTGTGGTCTGAGAGACAGTTTGTTATAATTTATGTTTTTGTACATTTGCTGAAGAGTGCTTTACTTCCAATTATGTGGTCAATTATGGAATAAGTGCGATGTGGTGCTGAGAAGAATGTATATTCTGTTGCTTTGGGGTGGAGAGTTCTGTAGATGACTATTAGGTCTGCTTGGTGCAGAGATGAGTTCAATTCCTGGATATCCTTGTTAACTGTCTCATTGACGTGTCTAATGTTGACAGTGGGGTGTTAAAGTCTCCCATTATTATTGTGTGGGAGTCTAAGTCTCTTTGTAAGTCTCTAAGGACTTGCTTTATGAATCTGGGTTCTCCTGTATTGGGTGTATATATATTTAGGATAGTTAGCTCTTCCTGTTGAATTGATCCCTTTACTGTTATGTAATGGCCTTGTCTCTTTGGATCTTTGATGGTTTAAAGTCTGTTTTATCAGAGACTAGGATTGCAACCCCTGCTTTTTTTTTGTTCTCCATTTGCTTGGTAGATCTTCCTCCATCCCTTTATTTTGAGCCTATGTGTGTCTCTGCATGTGAGATGGGTCTCCTGAATACGGCAAACTGATGGGTCTTGACTCTTTATCCAGTTTCCCAGTCTGTGTCTTTTAATTGGACCATTTAGTCCATTTACATTTAAGGTTAATATTGTTATGTGTGAACTTGATCTTGTCATTATGATATTAACTGGTTATTTTGCTCGTTAGTTGATGAAGTTTCTTCCTAGTATCGATGGTCTTTACATTTTAGCATATTTTTGCAATGGCTGGTACCGCTTGTTCCTTTCCATGTTTAGTGTTTCCTTCGGAGTCTCTTGTAAGGCAGGCCTGGTGGTGACAAAATCTCTAAGCATTTGCTTGTCTATACAAGGTTTTATTTCTCCTTCACTTATGAAACTTGGTTTGGCCGGATATGAAATTCTGGGTTGAAAATTCTTTTCTTTAAGAATGTTGAATATTGGCCCCCACTCTCTTCTGGCTTGTAGAGTTTCTGCTGAGAGATCTGCTGTTAGTCTGATGGGCTTCCCTTTGTGGGTAACCCGACCTTTCTCTCTGGCTGCCCTTAAGATTTTTTCCTTCATTTCAACTTTGGTGAATCTGACAATTATGTGTCTTGGAGTTGCTCTTCTCGAGCAGTATCTTTGTGACGTTTTCTGTATTCCCTGAATTTGAATGTTGGCCTGCCTTACTAGGTTGGGGAAGTTCTCCTGGATGATATCCTGTAGAGTGTTTTCCAACGTGGTTCCATTTCCCCCCTCACTTTCAGGCACCCCAATCAGACGTAGATTTGGTCTTTTCACATAATCCCATACTTCTTGCAGGTTTTGTTCATTTCTTTTTCCTCTTTTTTCTTTAGACTTCTCTTCTCGCTTCATTTCATTCATTTGATCCTCAATCGCTGATACTTTTTCTTCCAGTTGATCAAGTTGGTTACTGAAGCTTGTGCATTTGTCACGTATTTCTCGTGTCCTGGTTTTTATCTCTGTCAGTTCGTGTATGGCCTTCTCTGTAATGATTATTCTAGTTATCCATTCTATTCTTTTTTCAAGATTTTTAGTTTGTTTGCGCTGGGTATGTAATCCCTTCTTTAGCTCTGAGAAGTCTGATGGACTGAAGCCTTCTTCTCTCCTCTTGTGAAAGTCATTCCCCATCCAGCTTTGATCCGTTGCTGGCAATGAGCTGTGTTCCTTTGGAGAGGAGATGCACTCTTATTTTTTTAATTTCTAGCTTCTCTGCCCTGCTTTTTCCCCATCTTTGTGGTTTTATCTGTCTCTGGTCTTTGATGATGGTGACACATTGATGAGGTTTTGGTGTGGGTGTACTTCCTGTTTGTTAGTTTTCCTTCTAACAGTCAGGACCCTCAGCTGTAGGTCTGTTGGAGATTGCTTGAGGTCCACTCCAGACCCTGTTTGCCTGGGTATCAGCAGCAGAGGCTGCAGAAGATAGAATATTGCTGAACAGCAAGTGTACCTATCTGATTCTTGCTTTGGAAGCTCCGTCTCAGGGGTGTACCCCACCATGTGAGGTGTGGGGTGTCAGTCTGCCCCTAGTGGGGGATGTCTCCCAGTTAGGATACTCAGGGGTCAGGGGCCCAGTTGAGCAGGCAGTCTATCCCTTCTCAGATCTCAGCCTCTGTGTTGGGAGATCCACTGCTCTCTTCAAAGCTGTCAGACAGGGTCATTTGCGTCTGCAGAGGTTTCTGCTGCTTTTTTTGTTTGTTTAGCTGTGCCCTGTCCCCAGAGGTAGAGTCTACAGAGACAGGCAGGCCTCCTTGAGCTGCTGTGGGATCCACCCAGTTCAAGCTTCCCAGAGGCTTTGTTTACCACTTAAGCCTCAGCAATGGCGGACACCCCTCCCCCAGCCTCGCTGCTGCCTTGCCGATAGATCGCAGACTGCTGTGCTAGCAATGAGGGAGGCTCCGTGGGCGTGGGACTCTCCTGGCTAGGTGTGGGATATAATCTCCTGGTGTGCTGTTTGCTAAGACCCTTGGTAAAGCGCAGTACTGGGGTGGGAGTTACCAGATTTTCCAGGTGTTGTGTGTCTCAGTTCCCCTGGCTAGGAAAAGAGATTCCCTTTCCCCTTGCGCTTCCCAGGAGAGGCGATGCCTCGCCCTGCTTCAGCTCTCGCTGGTCGGGCTGTAGCAGCTGACCAGCACTGATTGTCTGGCACTCCCTAGTGAGATGAACCCAGTACCTCAGTTGAAAATGCAGAAATCACCTATCTTTCGTGTCATTCGTGCTGGGAGCTGGAGACTGGAGCTGTTCCTATTCAGCCATCTTGCTCCACCCCGCTGACACTTCTATAATGCAATTTTTTTTCACTAATGGTGTCCTGTAAGCCATGTGACCCTTCTTCATTGTTTTTATTCTTATTTCCTTTTTATCTCTGACTGAGTTATCTTAAAAGACCTATCTTCAGTTTCAGGAAATTTTTTTCTTCTTTATTCATTCTGTTGTTGAAGTTCTCAATCGATTTTTAAATTTTATTCATTTCATCCTTTAGCACCAAACTTTCTGTGTGGTTCTTTGTGATATCTCTTTGTTGAATTTCTAATTAAGATCATGGGTTATTTTATTAATTTCATTGAATTGTGTTCTTGTGTATTGCACTGAGTTTTTTTAAGATCATTGTGTTGAATTCCTTTTCAGGCATTTTGTAAATGTCCTTTTTGGAGGGTCTGTTATAGGAGTCTTATTTTGTTCCGTTGGAAAGGTCATGTTTCCTTGCTTTTTCATGTTTATTGGGTTTCTACATTGACATCGGGACCTCTACTGGAATGGTCATCTTTTCCAGTTTACAAAGTGGCTTTTGAAACAAGAGGCTTTTTTTTTTTTTTTTTGGTAGATGGATCTTAGAGTGTCTGTTGGGAATGGTGCATTGGCTCTGGTTCTGGGTGGACTCAGTATTGTGGTCTTTGTAGATTCATTGTCTGTAATTTGTCATCTGCAATACCTGCTATTGTCTCAGTGGCATAGTCTGTGGCAGTTTGTGACAGTGGTGGTGCAGTTTTGATGGTGCAGAGGTGCTGGGTTTGTTGTCAGGCTGGGTGCATGTTGGTGTCATTGGCCAGCAGGCTGTGTGGCAGGCTCTCTGGGAGGCCATGGCCACCAATGAGCTGGCTGTCAGACTCAGCATGGGTGCATGTGGACCAGGCAGCTAGATGCACAGGGCTCTCCGGTGGGGTGAAGCTGTCTCTAGGACAGCTGTAGGGCTGGGGACAGGTGCATGTGGACTGGGCAGCTACACAGGGATCACTCTAGGAGGACAGGGTCAACTCTGGGTTGGCTGTTGGGCAGGGAGTGGGCCAACGGCTGCACAGGATCCTCTCCAGTGGGGTAAAGCTGCCTTCTGGATGCCTATGGTGATAGGGGTGGGTGCACATGTGCTTGACCATTGCATGAGGCTTTCACACTGTGTAGGTCATCTTGTTTCCCTGGAGGATAGAGTGCCTCCTGGGTTTGAACATCAGGATGTTAGTCATTTTTTCAAGTCTACATTCTAGGCAGTCAGGGTATTTGTGGTGTAGGCACTTGTGTGAACATAGTGAAATGACAGTGGGGCCACAGGGATGGGGGATTTGGTACCTACTGTCTCCCAGGGCAGGGCACATTCCAGCAGTGGGTCCAGTTTTCAGGATGGCACTATGCCATGGCAGCTTAGGTCACAGGGGTGGGGGCTGTCCCAGAGGTTCCTTCTCTCGGGCAATGCAGCTGTGTAGTTGTGTGACAACTGTCCACACAAGATCTGTGGCCTTTGAAGACTGGAGGACCCTCTTGTAGGAATTGCTGCCAGTGTTTGTGGTGGTGATGGCAAACTGCCAAGGATCTCCTTCTTACCATCTCCCCATAAGAAGAAGTCCCCTTGGCTCCAGGACAAGCATGGCAGGATAGACAGTGTTGGAGAGGTAGGCTGCCTTGCTTCCCTCTCTGTGGTGCTGTGCGCACTTCCATGCTCCACAGGGATCTGACTGCTCCCCTGGTGCTCCCCAGTATAATTTCTCAGACTCTCCAGTTGAGATATAGTTGTTTATTTGTTGTTTTGGTCCCATTTTGGTGGGGGAAGTGGGGCACAAACCGAGCACCAGGCCAAGTCTAGTAAGTCTAGTTGCCATCTTGATAATGTCCCTTTGTTCTCATATACTTTAACAGCTGATTGGCATTCCATTGTGTAAAATGTTCTACAATTTTTCCAACCAATCTTCTACTGACAAACATTTGTGCTACTGTAAAACAAATGTATCACTACACATATATGCAAAAATATTAAGGCCACATTCCTAGAAGTAGATTTGTTACTGCAAAAGATGTGTGTAGTCAGTAACTTTGTTAGGTATTAACAAAATGCTCTGTGGAGATTATGCTGCTTTATATTAAAAATAACAACAGAATGAGAGTGTCTATATTTCCACACTTTGATCTGCTGATGTACTGGTAAATAATTGACAACTGGCTTTCTGGGAGAGAGAAAGAGGGACTTGATTTGTAGCATTTGTCAATTTCCATGATATAAATACATTTATGATGGCTTTTTTTTTTTTTTGGAGACAGAGTCTCACTCTGTTGCCCAGGTTGGAGTACAGTGGCATGATCTTGGCTCACTGCAACCTCCACCTCCCAGGTTCAAGCAATTCTCCTGCCTCAGCCTCCCGAGTAGTTGAGACTACAGGTGTGCATCACTAGGCCCAGCTAATTTTTGTATTTTTAGTAGAGACAGGGTTTTACCATGTTGACCAGGTTGGTCTCCAACTCCTGACCTCGTGATCCGCCCGCCTTGGCTTCCTAAAGTGCTGGGATTACAAGCGTGAGCCACTGCATCCAGCCACCATGGCTGATTTTAAGATATCAACATAAAGCCATTGTATGGGGAGTTGGTAAGAGACATCCACAATCAGCTTTTACACTATCCTCATCTGTGCAGAATATTAGCAAACATTTTAATTGTCAGCAATTTGACTGGCAAAAATGATATTGTGTATAAGACTGAATATCCTTTCATATATTTATGAACATTTCTTTCCCAGGAGCTATTTCTTTATGCCCTTGGTTTCTCTTTTGAGCTAGAGGGTTGTTTCTTATTTGCTGAATCACTTTATATAATAAGATTATCTGTTTCATATATGATTGCAGTAGCATATAGTTCCCTTTTTATATTTTGACTTCATTTATGATTTTTGCCCTGAAGGAATTTTTAACTTCATATGGTTATATTTACATTATTTTATTATGTTCCTTATGTATTACAGTTAGATTTTCTCTACTCTAAAAATTTAAAAATATAATTATTTTCACATGATTTCTTCTTGTAATTTTATAATTTTATAAAATCTTGGAAACTTTTTTCTCCATGTTTCTAATTTTTGGTGGCACATTATTTAAGGCAAATAGATCAAGTTGGTTGACAGTGTTGCTCGAATCTCTTACATACTGACAATTTTTTTTTTTTTTTTTTTTTTGGTCTATTGGTTCTACTAATTGAAATCTTCAACTCTTTCTGCAGATTTGTCTTTTTTCTTTTCCATTCTATCAGTTTTTGTTTCATGTGTTTCGAAAGTCTGTAATTAGGTGCATACATATGTAACAATGTTATTCTTTGTTGATATTTTGACTTCTTTATAATTATGTAGCTGCCATGTTTATTCCTGTAAACATTCCTTGATCTGAAACTTATTTTGTATTATATAGCCACCTGATATGGTTTGGCTGTGTCCCCACCCAAATCTCATCTTGAATTTTAGCTCCCATAATTCCCATATGTTGTAGGAGGAACCTGGTGGGAGGTAATTGAATCATGAAGGCAGGTCCTTCCCATGCTATTCTACTGACAGTGACTGAGTCTCACAAGATCTGATGGTTTCATAAAGGGGAGTTCCCCTGCACACGTTTTTTTGCCTGTGCTGCCACCATGTAAGACATGATTTTGCTCCTCATTCACCTTCTGCCATGATTATGAGGCCTCCCCAGCCATGTAACTGTGAGTCAATTAAATTCCTTTCCTTTATAAATTACTCAGTCTCAGGTATGTCTTTATTAGCAGTGTGAGAAGAGACTAATACAGTAAATTGCTACTGGTAGGGTGGGGCACTGCTATAAAGATAACTGAAAATGTGGAAGCTACTTTGGAAGGGGGTAACAGGCAGAGATTGGAACAGTTTGGAGGGCTCAGAAAGACAGGAAGATGTGGGAAAGTTTGGAACTTCCTAGAGACTTGGAAGACTCAGATGAGAGGAAGATGTGGGAAAGTTTTGAACTTCCTAGAGACGTGTTGAATGGCTTCAATCAAAATACTGATAGTGACATGGACAATAAAGTCCAGGCTGACATGGTCTCAGATGGAGATGAAGAACTTTTTGGGAACTGGAGGAAAGGTGACTCTTGCTGTGCTTTAGCAAAGAGACTGGCAGCTTTTTGCCCTAGAGATATGTGTAACTCTGAACTTGAGAGAGATGATTTGAGGTATCTGGCAGAAGAAATTTCTAAGAAGCAAAGTATTCAAGAGGAAGCAGAGCATAAAAGTTTGGAAAATTTGCAGCCTGATGATGTTACAGAAAAGGAAAACTCCATTTTCTGGGGATAAATTCAAGCTGGCTACAGAATTTGCATAAGTAACAAGGAGGCCATTGTTAATCACCAAGACAATGGGGAAAATGTCTCCATGGCATGTAGAGACCTTCATGGCAGCCCCTCCCATCACAGGCCTGAAGGTCTACGAGGAAAAAATGGTTTTGTGGGCTGGGCCCAGGGCCCCCCTTCTCTATGCAGCCTTCAAACATAGTACCCTGCATCCCAGCTGTTTCAGCTCTAGCCATGGCTAGAAGGGGCCAATGTACAGCTCAGGCCTGTACATTGTTTCAGAGGGTGCAAGCTCCATGCCTCTGCAGCTTACACATGGTGTTAGGCTATGGGTACAAAGAAGTCAATAAATAAGGTTTGGGAACCTCTACCTAGATTTCAGGGGTTGTATAGAAATGCCTGGATGTCCAAGCAGAAGTTTACTGCAGGGGTGGGGTCCTCATGGAGAAACTCTGCTAGGACAGTGTGGAAGGGAAATGTGGGATTGGAGTTCCCACACAAAGTCCCCACTGGGGCAACGCCTAGTGGAGCTGTGAGAAGAGGGTCACTGTCCTCCAGACTCCAGAAGGGTAGATCCACTGACAGCTTGCATCATGCACCTGGAAAAGCCACAGACACTCAATGCCAGCCCATGAAAGCAGCCAGGAGAAGGGCTTTACCCTGCAAAGCCACAGAGGCACGGCTGCCCAAGGCCATGGGTGCCCACCTCTTGCATCAGCATGAGCTGGATGTGAGACATGGTGTCAAAGGAGATCATTTTTAAAATTTAAGGTTTAATGATGGTCCTATTGGATTTCAGACTCACATGGGGCCTATAGCCCCTTTGTTTTGGTCAATTTCTCCCATTCAGAATGGGTATATTTACCCAATGCCTGTACCCCCATTGTATCTGGGAAGTAACTAACTTGCTTTTGATTTTACATGCTCACAGGTGGAAAGGACTTGGCTTGTCTCAGATGAGACTTTGAATAAGTTCCGACTTTGGGGGACTGTTGGAAAGGCATGATTGTATTTGAAAAGTAAGGACATGAAATTTGGGAGGGGACAGGGCAGAATATGGTTTGGCTGTGTCCTCACCCAAATCTCATCTTGAATTGTAGCTCCCATAATTCCCACGTGTCATGAAGGGGAAACTGGTGGGAGGTAATTGAATCATGGGGGCGGGTCTTTCCCTTGCCGTTCTCATGATAGTGACTAAGTCTCACAAGATCTGATGGTTTTATAAAGGGCAGTTCCCCTGCACACACTCTGTTGCCTGCTGCCATGTAAAACATGTCTTTGCTCCTCCTTTACCTTCCACCACTACTGTGAGGCCTCCCCAGTCATGTGGAACTGTGAGTCAAGTAAGCCTCTTTCCTTTATAAATTACCCAGACTCGGATATGTCTTTATTACTAGCCTGAGAACAGACTAATACACTACCCTAAATTTCTCTTGGTTACTGTTTATATGGTAAATATTTTCTCTTCCCTTGCTTTTAACCTAGCTCTGTCTTTATACTGGAAAAGGGTTTTTGTAAACTGATACAAAGCTGGTTATTATTTTTATTTTATAAACTCCTTTTTAAACAAAAGAAAATATGGAGTCTCACTCTGTCACCCAGGCTTGAGTACAGTGGTGAGATTATGGCTCACTGCAACCTCAAACTCTTGAACTCAAGCTATCCTCCCACCTTAGCCTCCCAATAGCTAGGACTATAGGCATGCCCTACCATACCCAGCTTACAATCTCTGCTAACTGGCATGCTCAGACAACTTATATTTAATTATAAATATGATTGGGTTTATATATACCACATCTTTATTGGTTTTCTACTTGTCACATTTACTCTTTGCTTCTTCATCTACTTTCCTGACTTTTTTGGAATTAATTGAATGTTTTTAGTATCCCATTGTATCTCTATTATTAGTTTATTAGCAATATCTTTTTTATATTTATTTTTAATGGTTGTGCCAAGGTTTAATATATATAGCTACAATTTATCACAGCCTACTTTCACATTATGTCGTAAAAATTTATAAAAGTAGTATACTTCCATTTCCCTCCTCCCATCTTTTGTGCTATTTCCATACATTTACTATAACCTATACTATAAGTTCTACAAAACACTATTATTATTTTTGTTTAAAACAGTCAAGTATATTTCCATGATAGTAGAAATTAAGAGTAT
Organism: Rhinopithecus roxellana; assembly: GCF_007565055.1. Taxonomy (NCBI): domain Eukaryota; kingdom Metazoa; phylum Chordata; class Mammalia; order Primates; family Cercopithecidae; genus Rhinopithecus; species Rhinopithecus roxellana. Next base: position 109,815,118 of record NC_044551.1, read on the forward strand.
TTTTTGAAATATTTACTCACAGATTTGCTATTTCCAGTTCTTTAGTGGGGGGGAGGGGGAGAGAGAGAGAGAGAGAGAGAGAGAGGGAGGGAGGTAGAGAGAGTGAGAGAGAGAGAGAGAAAGAGGGAGGGAGGGAGGGAGGGAGCGAGAGAGAGGGGGGGAGAGAGAGAAGAATGAGTAGAATGTGTGTGGTTTCAAATTTCCATCAGAAACCATTTCACTGTAGACAAAATTCCCTTTAATATTGCTTACTAACGTAGACTTGGTACCAATGAATTTTCTTAGCTTTTGTCTGAAAGTCTTTATTGCCTTCATCCTGTAATGATGTTTTCATCAGGTTTAGAACTTCAGGTTGACAGATCTTTCACTCACCCGCCTCCATACACTCTGTAAAGATGTCACTTTAAAATGTGTTCTCAAAAAGTCTTCTGTCATATTTATCTTTACTTCTCTATATATAATGTATATTTTTACTCTGGATGCTTTCATTTTTACTTATTTCTTTTCTAATACTTTCTTTCCTTATATAGTCTAAGTTTCTGACATGTATCATTTTCCTTCTTGCTGTAAAACTTCTTCTAACATTTCTTGCAAAACAGGTCTACTGATAACAAATTCCCTCAATTTTTGTTTGTCTGATGAAGGCTTTATTTCTCCTTCACCTTTTGTTGTGGACTGAATGTTTGTGTCCTCCTAAAATTCATATGTTGAAACTCTAACCTCAATGTAATAGTTTATAGAGATGGTCCCTTTGGTAGTTAATTAAGTCATCAGGGTGGAGCATTCATGAATGGGATTAGTGTACTTATAAGAAAGGCCAGAGAGCTAGTTAATTCTCTTACTTCCCTGTGTAGATACAAGTTGGCATTCTGCAGCCTGGAAAAGGGCCCCTCATCAAAACATGACTATTCTGGCAACCTGATGTTGGATTTCCAGTCTCCAGAACTGCGAAAAATAAATTTCTGTTGTTTATAAGCCAACTAATCTACAATAATTTGTTTTAGCAGCCCAAACTGACCAAGGGACCTTTGAATGATAAAATCAGAAAATACAAAACTCTAGGTTGGTGGGTTTTCTTCTCATAGCAGTTTAAATATTGCACTCTCTTCTCTTCTTGCTTGCATGGCTTCTGAGGCAAAAGATGTAATTCTTATCTTTGCCTATCTATAGATGTTTTTATCCTCTTGCTTCTTCCAGGAATTCTTAGTTTTCATTTTCAGCACTTTAAATATGATATGCCTAGGTGTCATTTCTTTGCTTGATTTTTGCATTTATCTTTGGCATTCTCTGAGCGTTCTAGATCTGTGGTTTGGTATCTGACATTAATTTGAGAAAATTTTCAGCCATTATTCCTTCAAATATTTCTTCTGTTCTCTTTTCTCCTTCTGGTATTCCCATTATACATATGTTACACCTTTTGTAATTGGTCCCAGAGTTCTTTGATACTCTGTTTCAAATTTGTTAGTCTTTTTCAGTTTTTGAAGTTTCTATTGATATAACCTCAGGCTCAGAGATTCTTCCCTCAGCTGTGTTCAGTCTACTAATGTGCCCACCAAAGACATGCTTCATTTCTATTCGTGGTTTTCATTTTTAGCATTTCTACTTTTTAAATTAGAGCCCTTAGCATATTATAATTGTTTTAAATTTCAATAATTCCGACATCCTTGCCATATTTAAGTCTGGTTATGATGCTTGTTCTGTCTCCTCGAACTGTGTTTTTGCCTTTTAGTATGTCTCATAATTTTTTGTTGAAAGCCAAACATGCCATACTGGGTTAAAAGAAATTCTGGTAAATAGGCCTTTTATTATGTGACAACAAGGCATGAGAAAAGGGGAAGCATTCTATAGTTCTATGATTAGGTCTCAGTTTCTTAGTGAGCCTTTGGGCTGTGAACTTGACAAGAGCTTCTCAGTTTTATCTCCAAGCTCAGGTGGGACAGAACATCTACAACACGGTGAAGTTGGCTTCCCCTCACCCAGGTTACTTAGGCTCTGACTAAACTGTTTCCCATCTCAGGCTTGTGCACATCGAGCTTCTGGCAATTTGTTAATTATAGTTTAGGTTTTCCTACCCTGGTACTGTTTCCAGCAGAGGGTTCTGCTTGCAGGTTTCTGCTCTGGTGAGTTGTGATTCTCTGCATTTGTCCTCTGTTTCTCCAGCTTTGGAGGCAGTGGCTTTCCCCGTACCTCATTCCTCTTGTTCAGCTTTGTACTTGTTAAGATGGAGTGATGACTTTCAAGTTCTTTACATGTTGAACCTGAAACCAGAAGTCTGGAGGCTTTTTAAGATGTTTCTCTTTATCACTAGTTGCCAGCAATTTGATTATGATGAATCTTGTTTTTTTTTTTTTTTTTTTTCTTTTGTCTTTAGACAGAGTTTCCCTCTGTGATGTGATGTGACCATAGCTCATTGCAGCCTTGACTTCCTAGGTTCAAGCAATCCTTTCACCTCAGCCTCTTGAGTAGCTAAGACTACAGGAGCGAATTACCACGCATAGGTAATTTTTAAAAAATGGGGGCCAGGTGCGGTGGCTCACACCTTTAATTCTACCACTTTGGGAGGCTGAGGCAGAATTGCCTGAGCTCAGGAATTTGAGACCCACCTGGGCAAAATGGTGAAACTCCATCTCTACTAAAACTCCAAAAAGAAAAAAATTTAGCTGGGTGTGGTGGTGCACACCTGTAATACGAGCTACTAGGGAGGCTGAGGCACAAGAATTGTTTGAACCCGGGAGGCAGATGTTGCAGTGAGCTGAGATCGTGCCATGTATTTCAGCCTGGGTGCTGGGCGATAGACTGGGACATGGTCTCCAGGAAAAAAAAAAAATTATGGAGACAGGGTCTCCTTATGTTGCCCAAGATGGTCATGAACTCGGGGGCTCAAAAGATCCTACTCCTACCTTGGCCTCTCCAAGTGCTAGAATCATAGGCATGAGTCATTTTACCCAGCCTTGTTATGTTTCTTTTGCTTGGAGTTTACTGAATTTCTTGGATCTGTGGGTTTAAAGTTTTTGTCAAGGAATAAAATGTTTTAGCTATTACTTCTTCAAATCTCTTTTCGGATCCCCCTCACTTCCTCTTCTTCTAGTTGCACGTTTGACTGTTTAATACTGTCCCATTGTCCCATAACTCACTGATGCTCTGTTCATTTTTTCGAGTCTGTTTTTTTTTTTTTTCTGTTTAATTTGGGGTCATTTACATTTGTATAACTTCAAGTTCACTGATGTTTCTTTTTTCCGTGTTTAATCTGCTCTTGAATTCAGTATATTTTTCATTTCAGCTACTGTATTTTTCATTGCTTGAAGTCCTATTTAGTTCTTCATTTCTTCAATTTCTCCCCTCATTGTGCCCATATTTTAAAAATTTGAACAAATGTAGCGTATTTATAATAGCTTTTTAAATACACTTTTCTGATAATTCCATCATCTCTGTCATTTCCAGATTTATTTGTACTCATGGACTTTTCTCCCAGGTATGGATTGCATTTCTCAAATTCTTATTCTGTATAATTTTTTGTATAAAAGAAAATGTTATATAAGTAAATAAAATTTTTGTATAAATTTTTTTTGTATAAAATATATTCTGTAAAATAATTTTTATTGATACTCAGACATTGTGAATTTCACATTGTAGAGTGCTCAATTTTGTTGTATCCCTTTAGTGTTAAGCACTTTCTAGGGGGTAGTTACGTTACTTTCACATAAATTTATCCATTTTGAGGTTTTTAAAAAATTTTTAATCTATTTATTTATTCTGAGACTGGGTTATGAGACTGGCTAATTTTTGCATTTTTGGTAGAGTCAGGGTTTTGCCATGTTGCCCAGGCTGGTTTCAAACTCCTAGGTTCAAGTAAGCTGCCCACCTCAGTCTCCCAAATTGCTGAGATTACAGGTGTGAGCCACTGTGCCCAGTCACTTGAGGTGTTTTTTTTAAAAGTTCTACTTAAGATCACACAGAGAAGCCCTTGTTTTGGGGTGATTTTGTCCCATTTCTAAGGCGTGGCCCTTCTCAAGTCTCTATTGAATGTCCTGGAATTAAATAATGTCTCTTCACTGTGACTGGGAAACATTAGTCAGACAGTCCCAGTCCTCTGTGAGCTCTGGGAATTGTTTAAAGTTTCCTTAGAGTTATTTTACTTTGGAAGTTGTTATTGCCCAACTTTGTGGTGTATCTTCCATTTCTCTCATTATATTTATGCTTTCCTTTAATTCCTTTAACAAACAGAGTATGCGCAGACTGATAATCAACCAAAGTTGCAAGGGACTCCACGAACACTTCTATGGCAGTTAATGCTTTGTAAGCAGAAGGGGAAGTCACTATATCTATGTTTAATGGAGATGGAAAGAGATGCAGAAATGTTGCATCATGTTTTTGCAGATGGAAAGAGATGCAGAAATGTTGCATCATGTTTTTGCAGATGGAAAGAGATGCAGAAATGTTGCATCATGTTTTTGCCCTCAACTTTTCAAATCCCAAAGACTTAAGTTACCTACAGTTATTTTTAAGAAATATATTTGAAAATATTTAAGTATTAAGCATTTTACTATGGTTTGAATGTTTTTGTTCCCTCCAAAACTCATGTTGAAATTTAATCCCCCCCCCAAAAAAAAACAGTGTTGGAAGGCGGGGCACAATGGGAGGTGTGTAGATCATAAGGTCTTTGCCTTCGTGAATAAATTAATGAAAGTATAAAATGGGCTCACAGGAGTGGGTTTGCTCTTTTGAGCCCTTTCCCTTCTACCTCCTGCCATGTGATGATGCAGCAAGAAGGCCCTTACCAGATGCAGGTGCCTTGACCTTGGACTTCCCAGTTCTAGAGAGAACTGTAAGCCAATACATTTCTGTTCATTACCAATTACCCAGTCTTAGGTATTCTGTTACAGCAGCATAAAACTGACTAAGGCTAAAATATATTCTATTCTTAGAAATAAGCCATTCAGGATTATATCTAAGTTTTTTATAGCCAACAAAATTTCTGCTCTCTGGATCCTGTTCAACATAAAGCAAGAAATGCAAGATGAAAGGGGCTAGTACCTGAGTATAATAAACGGTCCAGCTCTATAAAGATTAGGTAAAAATCTATTGTGCACTCTGTCTCTTGTGAATAGGGCTTAGAATTTAACCTCTATAACTTTACCAAGCCAATTCCCACTACCTCATGTTATTGAAAAAAATGTGGGATAACAAAATACTGTTCATTCTCTCTCTTTGTCTCCTATCACTCTGAACAGAGATGCTCAGAGAAACTATATTATTATAAAGATCTCTGACTATATCTACAAATATTCTCTAGCCTATCCAAGCTTTCTTATGTCAATAACCTAACACCCTACTCTTCTCTGACCTGTGAACAGCTCTGGCAGAAGAATAGCAGGATTTGGGAAAAGAATACACTGATGGAGGGAGCTCAGCAGCAATTTTTGTGGTTATTTTTTCCAATGAATGGCACAGAGCTGAATCCTGATAGCATAACCAGTCCTGATCTCTTTTCCACTAAAGATAAATTGTGAAAACAGTATTTCCTACGATGAACTAGTGGAATAGAAATAGTCTATTCATAATCACCTTAAATGTTGATATCAGCATAGCTGGAAAAATCCCCAGGCTATATCCCATGGTAAAAATTTACTAATTTTGCAGGTATTAAATCAACTGAATAATTTTGGATGGATAGATAATGGAAGTAGCCATTCCGACAGCTAAAATACTACAGGGATGGAAACTTAATTTTTAAGTCTCTGAAAATAATTGCAAGTAGAATTTTGTATTTTTTAAAGCTACACAATTGGGATTGTTTCTTATGATAAAATGTACATTTCTGTAATCTCTGCATGCCAGTAGTGTTAACCTTTTATTTAGAAACAAATACATAGTTTAACTACCACTGTCTGAAAATCATTAGACAGTAATCTCTCCATTTACCTTAACAAAAAAGGACCCAGGTCTGATTGGACCAGGTTGATATAATAAACACAATAAAAGATTTTCTTTCCCATTTTCAACACAGTGTTAAAGCTCTGATAATATATTAATATACTGGGCACAATATAATAGCCTGTGGCGTTAGTTTCAGATGATGAGAAGCACAAAACTTTCACAATTCTCTTGCTTACAACTTTCTGCCTGGTCAGCTCTAAACAAAGAACTATCAAGTTGGCAGAAGGTACAGGAAGGAAGAAAAAACAAGGAACATCTCATTGAGCATATTACTAAAACTCTTCCCTACTAGGCTCTCAATAATGCAGAAAAGAGCTGTGAAAAAGAGTTGAGAACTCCTCTGGGGCAGAGATTTGTATTTTATTTCTGTGCCTTCAGTGCCTAGTATATTTGTGGACACAATGCAGAGGAGTGTTACACATATCTCTTCCATTGCTGAGGTTATGGTAAAGAGAAGGAAATTAACCCAGATGGGGCTCACCCCTCCTCTTATCAAAGATATGCCTTCTCTGATGGACTCACACTTCACCTTTATAGCCAAAATGTGAGGTCTTACTGCCTGTCGTGTCTTATGTCTTGTTTGAGAATTTGTATATTTCCAGCAGAGGGAACAGCATGTGATAATTTTGGGAGGCATAAGATTGTAGAACATGTTTGTGAAATAGTTTCTCTCTCTCTCTCTGTTTTTTCTTTCCTATTTTGGCTGTGTAGAGAAAGTGCAGAGATTACAATGAATCATACTCCTTCGTTTATGAAATGGTATCACAATTGGTATGCTCAGGTTTTTATTTATATATCTATTACTTTTTCTCGTAGACAGGCTTCTGACTTGTGACAAATTAAGGCTCCCATTGATTATGTTTATAACAAAAAGTCATATGAATTTTTAATTGCTTTGTAAATTATTTGTATAAAGACATCTGAGGGTCAAGATTCTGGAGAGAAACTGAAGGGAGAGAAGGAAACTGATCCCCTGTAGCCACTTTTTCTCTGGAGGCATTTTTTGATTTGGGCCAAAGGCCAAGAGCCTGGGAACCAAGCTTTGACTGCGCAGAGGCAGAGAAACCAGCAGAACTTTTTGGAAGTACTACAGAGCTGGAGACCAAAGGGCCCTCAACATACTTCCAGTTTTTCCCTAAAGACATTTGCCAAATTCTGAAGCTACATTAGTTGGGGGCCTAAAAAGCTTAAGCAGAAGGCTTTATAAAAGCAGAATGGACACTGGGGAAGTACCACTGTGTTAAGGAAACAAAGAAAGAGTTCATGATTTGCCAAAATGGGGGTCATCATGGCCATACCAGGTTCTCAATGGAAAAATCTGAAGAGTTATACCCTAAGAGCAGGAATAAACAGTAGGTAGACTGAGACTTAATAAAAACTGCAACTAAACATTTTCTTAGCTCCTGATCAGATTAAGTAATCGGTTCTCACTTTATACATCTAATAAAGGCTGAGTCAACTCCAGTGAAAGATGCGCATCATTTGAAGCCTCTAAAATTTTTTAAATCCACAATGTCCAGCATACAATACAATTAAACTAGAGTTAAGAAGCAGAAAAGTGACTGATAATAAAGAGATTAAACAGATAATAGAAGTGGACTGAGAAATGAACTAGATACCAGGCTTGCAAACAAGGACTTCAAAATAAATAAGATTAATATACAAATAAAATAGAAAAAAAAGATAAAACACAGGTATGGAAACATGAAATTTTGTTACAGGGAATCTATATGGTAAAATAATTAAACTGACATTTGGAACTGTAAAATACAGTATCTGGGAGCCTCTGCTTCTAGTATAGAAGGGATGAGCTTCTCATACAACCAATCCTCTTTCAAATGGCACCTTTATATAAACCTTGGAAAAGCACAAAACAAAGAGAAAAAACTATCTAAAGGCTCTGGAAATAGAAAAACACAGGCTGATTATGAAGAACAGCTGAACTTTGAAAAGTGACCAGCAGAGTGAATCTCCCATTTTTATATTGCTTAGCCCTGAAGGCAGCAATAGACATAGTGTCAACAGTGCTAGGTCTCCAAAATGCCAATAGAAAAACCCCCTTAAACTTATTGTCCAGAAAAAGCAGGGAAAACATCCAGAGACAACCACAGCCACTGAAGAATGAAAGGAGAACCCTGGAAAACAGAGGGCCAGCGATGGAAACAGCTCATGTCTATGGCTAGTCAATGAACATGCGTGAAAGGGAGAAACTGGAAGCAGCGTGCAGTTGAACTTTAGAGAACCAAGCCACCACACAACACAGACATGTTGCACATGTTACACAGTGTGCAATTTGAGTGTAAATCTAAAGTATGATCCTCCATGTTCCAGCTCTTCAGGTCAGAATGGGTTCAAAATCATGCCTCAAGTGGGGCTATCAGGAATATCACAGGAACTGATAATTAGTAGGTGTCTGTTGGGACTGACTCTTATGAAAAATTCAGCTACTTTACCACAACTATCCAAGGACATATTTTTCATTCTATCTGTCACTGTAACAGGTAAAACTTGTAAAACCTGGCTTGGAATCACTTAGGCTGATGTATGTAGATGGACAAGCGCTGTGTGGTTGCCAGGGCCTTTACGTACTTCACACATTTAACTGTAAAAATTCCAATTGTTTTCAATCTTTGTGCAAGATTCAAATGCCTCCGGAATTAGCATAGATTGTGTTCCTGGGCTTAGGCCATCTCCAGTTCCCAGCAAATAAACAACAATATGTACAGATCAAAGTTCTGACTACTGGGAACATATTACTACTCTACTGTCTTTCCAGATACCTTGAGTAGGACCATAATACTGTAGCTGACCATTTCTAGCATTTGTAGCTGCCAACATATGCAGCATCCTCTGTAATCATCTAATCTAAGATTTCAACCCCTTGCTCTTGCTCAGCTTCCTCTGAAACAGCAATAATTCATAGATTTGGGTTTTTTTGTGGTAATTTCTGTATTTTCCAGGTGGCTTTCATTCCTTTTTTTTTTTTCCTCTCCTCTGACTGTGTGTTTTCAAATAGACAATAGAAACACCCACCAAAAACCCAGTCTTTGAGCTCACCTATTCTTTCCTCTGCCTGGTCCATTCTACTGTTGAGAGCCTCTAATGAATTCTTCAGTTCAGCAAATGTGTTTCTCATTTTCAAGATTCTGTCTGATTTTTAAAATATTATTTCAACTAAAAATTGTAATGAAGTTTATTTCATAACTTACTGTACAGCTACTATTATCAAGTAGTATGTGCATTTGGTATAAGAATAAATATATACAGTATATGGAACCAAAGAGACCTACATAATCAATGGCCAAATGATTCTGACAAAGGTGTTAAGATAACTCAGAGGGGAAAAAATGATCTGTTTAACAAATGATGCTGGAAAAATGGGATATCCATTTAGAAAGAAGTGAACCTAGGCTCTCTCTCACATCATTTATCAAAATTATCTTAAAACAAATTACAGACTTTTGGTTCCAAAATGGTAGCATAGAAGCAAGCTGGCTTCACCTCCCACAATATGAAACCATAAACAAATATACAGCAACAACATTTTTACCAGCAACAATCCAGAACTCAAATATGAGGATGAGACAGCTCCCGGGGCCACAGAAGAGTAAAAAACTCTGAGCAAATGGTTAGAGAACTGGACTTTCACATATGTGATGTGTCCCCCACCTCTACCCAGCACTAAATGCATGGAAAATCTCCCCCAAACTCAGAATTTCCACTAGAAAAAGTGAGACTGAAGTGATCAATTAGCTTACCCAACATCTTGGGTGCCTTGGCAGGAGACCTGTCTTTGCCTTGACCCATGGGAAGCACAGTGACTCCTTGAAGGGAGAAATATCCCTGAGGACAGGCAGAGACAAAAGAGGGAGGGGAGACTGTCATCCACAGCCTGGAAACTCTGCTCTGTTACTTAGCCAAAGGAGATACCGTATGAAAGAGGTTGTTCAACAGCACCATGCTGTAGGAAGTATGTTCCATAGGTCTCCTGGGCACAAACCCCCTAGCCAGTCAGCCTTGACACACTGATGGGATAATCCCTTTGGGACTGCCCCGATTCATGACAGGCAGAGCTCTGATCATTTATTAATGCCAAGGTGAACCTGGGCTTAAGGTACCACTAAAAGCCAAAAAAGAGGCAGCAACTTAGCACTAAATATTTGCTAGCCAATATATCCAATAAAAACCAAAATAAGCTGAACACAATAAAATGGAGTAAATAACGAATCTTTCAATGCAAACACATAAATCTGTACCCACAAGAAACAACAGCAAGCAGGGAACCATGACCTCCCCAAAAGGACAAAGCAATAATAAGCAGAATCTCTAAGAGATTATGTATCCACGATGAACAAAATATTACCGAGGCTTCATTTGCCTCAGGTTCCGATGGGGCTCAGAATGGCACTGTTCCTGACCCGGCCTTTTTAAAAATTTTGATATTTTCTTCATTATTATTTTTTTGTTAATCTTGGTTTTGAAAAATATTGCCTTAAAATATTATTTATCTTGATTGCTGAACTTCCTTTAAATTTTGTGTCTGAAGTAAGTGCCTTACTTGTCTACCCTACTCCAGGTCTCCTGCTATGTCTTAAAGGTGAAAACATTGAAATTTTAATACAATTCAATTTAAATAGGTAACTCTATTAACAATTCAGAGCGATGTTAGGATTAAAAACTTGCTAAAAATTTCTGTTTTAGACAAAAGGCAGCAAAGCATATACTCCACCTGAGCACTGAGATTGAGGAAATGTATGTCTCAGTGATTTCTCACAGAAAAGGCTTATGTGACTACACTTGTGACCTCACGAAGTTTTATTCCACTGTGTAATAGTAAAGGGTCTCCCAGAATCTGTAAGTGAAGGCTCAGTTAAGTGCAGCTTAATGGTTTTTAAAGATTAGCTATTAGCTCTCATCTGAATGCAGCAAAAAGTATCCTGGGGACTGTTCCCCACAGGAAGGAATACCTAGGACTTAGGAGGCTCTACTGTTGGGGAGTAAGCAAACAAAAGAGCCGCACCTTGCGTCTACTTAATAGTGCCTGGGTCTGGAAAAAGTGCCGAGGGTAACCTTCACAGCTCCCTGCATTGAGAGGACCCAGGAAGAAGAGACGGGACTGAGGACGGCTCTTAGATGTTTCCCTTCTCTGAGCCTCACGAGGTAGCCCAGCCCCACCTGTGGAAATCATGTCGCGTGGAGAAGGGGGCCTGTGTGACTTTCCTAACACCTCAGGAGATCATGTTTTGAACTTTAAAAACATGTGCGGCCACTTGTTGTTTGTCTTTTTTGCTTTATCTCTGGGAATTTCTCTGTGATCTTTCCTCCCTGTAATTCTTTAAATTAAAAAAGCCTCAAGGAGAAAAAACAACAACAACAAACAACTTTTTATGTGTCAATGCTGATGAGATAACTGAAAAGATGAAACTGAGAACCACCTCCTTGGAGACCCCGGAATGAGTCCCAGGACAAAAAAAAAAGTATTTTTTGTGATTTGTCATGGATTCCAGAAACCACTGTGGTTCCAGGCATCATTTTGGGAGTTAAGAGATCAAAGGACTCTTCCCACCCTCTGGCCATGGCCAAGTGAGTGAGAAGACGCACCAGTCCAAGACACAGAGCAGGACAACCACAAGTATACAGTAGTGTAGTTTTTGGTAATATCGTTAAGATTTCCATTCTCCTTAAGTGGCATTCTCAATAATATAAGCGTTGAATTATGAGAACAAACTTTATAGAGCCTGATGAACTGTTCCTATGCTCAAGAACTGAATTTAGGTGACTGTCTTCAGCTGTATGGTGATCCCTGTGGTGGACAAATAAGCACAGGCCTTAGGTTTTCCTTAGGAATGAACTAGCTAATATTAAGGCTTTTTAAAAACAAAACTATAACTATTAAAGAAGAATGCATTTTTGGAAATATTTAATTTTCTCTGAGAAGAGAATTCCCAGTTTAGAGAAAAATTCGCTAGAGCCTCTAAGGTAATGTTAAGAACTCTTTTTACCAAATGTCACCATTACCTCATATTACTTACCTCAGTGCCTCCCAAACTTTCTCACATCATCCTACACACAAGATATATTCCTCTATCATATTGGAGTAAACCTTAGAGGATTTTTGAACCCTCAACTAGGCTGCTTACAGCTTAAAGAATTTAAAAGATATATGTGTCAACAGGAAAAAGTTATTGATACAGGAGTTAAAAAGAAATCACTTAGGCAGATAGTGAGGGCACAGGAGTCCTTGGTAAGGTTTTCCTTTTAATGAAAAGCAGTCCCCCAATCATTTTCTTTTGTAACAAAGAGCAGCCTGTAAAATCAAGCTACAAACATAGACAAGCAAGCTAGAAGCTGGCACAGGCGAATGTCGGCGGTTGTGCCAATAGAAAGAAGCTACCTGGGAATAGGCATGTTCAAAATGGCAGCTACATCTTCTCTTCTCTCTGCCAGCCATGTGTACAGTATGGAATAGACAAGATGTCCCTGGCCAAGTAGAAAGCCCGCTTGCATAAGATTAGGGTGGAGCGACCAGCCTCCCTTGTGCACCATGTAAACGTCACACCTGATGGAACCAATCTGTGGGCCCTAGGTAAATCAGACACCACCTCCTCAAGCCTGCCTATAAAATCTGGTATAATCCGCTGCAGGCAGCCTTTCTCTTTCGGATGCGTCTCTCTCATGAGAGAAAGAGAGCTGCTCTCCCCTCTTCTTTATTCTGCCTATCAAACTTTCCACTCCTTAACCCACTCCATGTGTGTGTGTCCGTGACATTAATCTTCTTGGTGCAAGACAACGAATCTCGGGTATTTCCCCAGGCAAAGATGCCACTTCACTATATCCATGAAAATATAGGGACCTTTCACCTCAGTTAAATACATGAGAACCTGACCAGTGGTCACATATATGCCAGACAGGTTGCGGAATCTTGTGCTCATTCCAAGACAGAAGGGGCATAATGCTTGGTGGACTTGTTTCGTTTCTGGAGGTAATATAGTTTTCCATGGGTGTCTGCTTTGGTCTATTCACCAAATACCTGATTGAAACCTTTTGCTGACCTAAGTACTGAAATGATTTTCCACCCTACTATGTGATCTAAAACAAAACTTTAACTTCTGAAAAGGCATAATATATGTGTTTGTTAAAATTAAACAACTTTTTTCTAGATTTCAAAAATCTAGATACATTCATAAAGATAAATTAATCACTATCACTCTTTCTGTTTATCTATCTCTCTTTCTTCTACTAAGCACACGCTTTTTCTACTTAGCCTTTATTTGATATGTCTTTTTTTAAAAAAAAAAAAAAACAAAACAAAAAACAAAAAACTGTAACATTTGAGATTTGAGTAGGTCTTAAGGCAAGAAAAGGCTCTATCGGGCCTAGACATCAGTGCTAGTGACCCTGTGAATTCCAAAAGAGCTGGTGGTATCTGCAGAAGCTTGGAGTATCATCTCAAGCCTGTGGTGAGGTCTTTAAGGTTTTGAAGCAAGGCCTTCTCCTTTGAGTCCTTACTGGGCTCTGAAGGATTTTGAACAGGGGAAAGGGGTGACCACAGGATCCAAACTATTCACCATGAGTGCTCTCTGCTCTCCCTATCTATAAAGGTGAGCAGGCGAAAAAATAATCCATTATTAGATGGAAGGGATGTTTATGAGACTGGGGTCTGCCACATCTATCAGGCCATATGGAAAGTTCTCTATGACTAGCTACCTGAGAGGGAAAAAAACTAAAATTCAGGATAAAGAAGCCTCAACTATATGCTGCCTTCAAGAAATGCATCTCATCTATAAAGACCCACACAAACTGAAAGTGTAGAAAAAGCTATTTCTTGCAACTGGAAACCAAAAAAACAGCAGGAGTAGCTATACTTAGATAAAATAGACTATGAATCTAAGATCGTAAAAAGAGATAAAGAAGGTCACTACATAATGATAAAGGAATCAATTTAGCAAGAGGATATAACAATTATAAATAGCTATGCAGCCAACATCAGAGCAGAATGTATAAAGCAAACATTAATAGACTTAAAAAGAGAGATAGACTGCAATACAATAATAGTAGGGGACTTTAACAGCCCACTCTCAGTAATGGACATATTATCCAGACAGAAAATCAACAATGAACCAGCAGAGTTAAAGTGCACACCAAATCTAATAGGCCTCTCTGACATTTATAGAACATTTCACCCAACTGCTGCAGAATACACGTTATTTTCATTAAAACATGGGACATTCTCCAAAATAGATTACATCTTAGGTCATAAAACAAGTCTGAACACATTAAAAAAAAAAAAAAAAAAAAAAACAGAAGTCATATCAGTAATCTTTTCTGAACATAATGAAATCAAACTAGAAATCAGTAACAAAAGGAACCTCAGAGAATACATGAATACATAGAAATTAAACAAAATGCCCCCAAATTACCAATGGATCAATAAAGAAATTAAGAAGAAAATCACAACTTTCTTTTTTTTTTTTTTTGAGACGGAGTCTTGCTCTGTCGCCCGGGCTGGAGTGCAGTGGCCAGATCTCAGCTCACTGCAAGCTCCGCCTCCCGGGTTTACGCCATTCTCCTGCCTCAGCCTCCCGAGTAGCTGGAACTACAGGCGCCGCCACCTCGCCCAGCTAGTTTTTTTGTATTTTTAGTAGAGACGGGGTTTCACCGTGTTAGCCAGGATGGTCTCGATCTCCTGACCTCGTGATCCGCCCGTCTCGGCCTCCCAAAGTGCTGGGATTACAGGCTTGAGCCACCGCGCCCGGCCACAACTTTCTTAAAACACATGAAAATGGAAATACAAAATACCAAAATCTGTGAGATCCAGCAAAAGCAGTCCTAAGAGGGAAGTTTACAATGATAAATGGCTGTATCATAAAAGCAGAAAGAGGCTGAGTGTGGTGGCTCACGCCTGTAAATCCAGTGCTTTGGGAGGCCAAGGCAGGTGGATTGCCTGAGCCCAAAAATTTGAGACCAGCCTGGGCAATAAGGCAAAATCCCATATCTACAAAAAATACAAAAAATTAGCTGGGAATGGTAGGGCACACCTGTAGTCCCAGCTACTCAGGAGGCTGAGATGGGAGAATCATCTAAGCCTGGGAAGTTGAGGCTACAGTGAGTTGTGATCATGCCACTGCACTCCAGTCTGGGCAAAACAAAAACAAAAACAAAAAAAACAAAAACACAAGGCAGAAATACTTCCATAAACATTATAACAATGAATCTTCAGAAACTAGAAGAGCAAGAACAAACCACATTCAAAATCAGTAGAAGAAACAATGAAGATCACAGCAGAAATAAATGAAATAGATATTAAAAAATACAGAAGATCAAAAAAATAAAGAGATGGGTTTTTTAAAAGATAAACAAAATCGACAAACTTTACCTAAACTAAGAAAAAATGAGAGAAGATACAAATAAATAAAATCAGAAACTAAAAAGGAGACGTAACAATTGAGGCCTCAGAAACAGAAAGAAGGCTGGGCGCGGTGGCTCACACCTGGAATCTCAGCACTTTGGGAGGTCGAGGTGGGTGGATCACCTGAGGTCAGGAGTTCGAGGCAAGCCTGGTCAACATGTTGAAACCCCATCCCTATTGAAAACAAAAACAAAAAATAGCTGGGCATGGTGGCAGGCACCTGCAGTCCCAGGTATTCGGGAGGCTGAGGCAGGAGAATCACTTGAACCCAGGAGGTGGAGGCTGCTGTGAGCTGAGATCAAGCCACTGCACTCCAGCCTGGGTGGAGAGTAAAACTCCATCTCAAAAAAAAAAAAAAAAATTAAAAAAAAAGAAAGAAATAGAATCATTAGAAACAATTATGAACAACTACATGCCAACAAATTGGAAAACCTAGAAGATGGATAAACTACTCAACACATACAAACTACGTGTCTCTTGCTTCTCAGCACACAGGCGTATGCACATCTCAAATCAGTTAATCAGCATGCACTCATTCCCAATGACAGCCAACAAAGACATTCTAAACATGGTTTGGCTTTGCTCATACAGACCTTGCAATATCTACATTCATCTTTGGCTCATATGTGACCCATCTGTTGATGAAAAATTAATGAAACACAGTGTGTCACATATGCCCATACATTCATTGTAGGATTCAGGCTAGAAGTCATGCTTTTGGGGATGTGTCAGAGGAATATGTGGAACAAATTCTGTTGATTCTTCCCCACTTAATAAAGGATTCCATGCCTTGGCTCCCTGGAAAAACATCTCACCAGAAATAGGAAAACGTCTTGATAAGTAAAACAACATGATAAACGAAGATCATTAGCATAATTAAGCTACAGATGTTGGAAAGGAGTGATAGAGAGGCTTTACATACAGGTGTGAGACCACATCAGAGAAACGAGGGATACTTTGATTACCGTGAGGGGCATCAAACCCCAAATCCAGCACATTTGACAGACTGCTAGTTGTTTTCCAAAAGGTAACAGCATTGGCAGGGGAATTTCTTGGATCCCAAAAATGGACTCCTTTAGAACTACTAGGTAAAGGATAACCATGTTTTAAGGTATTTTTTTAACCACTTCCCGAAATGGCAGTTTGTATTACCACCCCTTCCCGCCCCACTTGGAGAAGCATGCGATATAATGTCAAGGGTTTAGACTGAGGATTATAGAATCTGCTGTCTACTCTCGGCTCTGCCAAGAGGGCTACATGACATGGGACAGGTCATTTGTCCCCTCTGAGCCTCACAAGTGGTTAGAGCACTTCGTATTTCCCTGGTTTTTTCTCGGTCTGTGTTGTTTTCATTCTTTCCTTCTGAATGTTCCCTTAGCTTGTCCTTAACAGCAATCATTCACTCCACCTCCCAGTTGGGGCCAATTCTGCTGTTTGACCTGCAGTTGGAGCCAATGCTGCTTATCCCAGTCAACATTATGGATTAACATTACTGAACAAATAAATGATCACATACATGAACAAATTTTTGACGCTTTCCTTTCAGCATGCTAGACCTCTCAGTAGGCTGTTATTACATTTCAACAAATAGGGGTGTTAAATTAACTCAAATTGTGCTCAATTAATTAGAACTTATTCAAGACTTTCTATGTGCCAGGCATCAAAATAGGCAAGTGCTTGTAGTGATCTGAGATATATGATCAAGTCCCTGCCCATAAGAAACTTTACCGTGTCTGTGACTTCACACCAACATTTAGTGAGTGCATCAACTGGGGTCCAATCAGGAGAAAGAAACCAAACAGTGATTTAAATAAGGGAAGTTTAATATAAAGAATGATTAAGCTGGCTATGCACGGTGGCTCACACTTGTAATTCCAGCGCTTTGGGAGGCCAAGGCGGACAGATCACCTGAGGTCAGGAGTTCAAGACCAGCCTAGCCAACATGGTGAAATCCGTCTCTACTAAAAATACAAAAATTAGCTGGGCAGAGTGGCGCATACCTGTAATCCCAGTTACTTGGGAGGCTGAGGCAGGAGAATCACTCGAACCTGGGAGGCAGAGGCTTCAGTGAGCCAAGACCACGCCACTGCACTGCTACCTGGGCAACAGAGTGAGACCCTATCTCAAAAAAAAAAAAAAAAAAAAAGATTAAGCTATAATAGAACAGTAACTATAAGATGTAAGAGAACTTTATAATGTTCTATAGGGGGCTAAGGGAGAGTGCTCAAAGAAGGATGAAATTGGAAGGGCTCTCCTCAAGGCTCAGATTCATATCTTGTTGCAGAAGGTCTACTTGCAGTTCAATGGATGGAAGAGAGGTTTGCTGGCTTGTTTATGCCACAGCTGGTTCACAGTCACTGAGCAAGAAGAAAGCTACTCTCTAGGAAGTACATGAGCCACAGCCAGTGATCGGGTATGCACAAATACATTGGGAATCACTGTTGGGCAGAAGGCTTGGCACTCCTGGTGTCCATGTCAGGAGGGCAAATCTGAGGGGCTGGGTACAAGTGGGTCACAACTGATGAGCAGGTGAGTGGGCATGCAGAGGGACTGGAGGTACTGCTCTGGGCAAGAGGGCTAGAATTTCCAGTGTCTGTGTTGGGAGGGCTACAGGAAGGTGATGACTAGGCTAGGCCAGGGCTGCAAGCTTATCAAGGGACTATGTGCTCTGGCTGGGGCACAGTACCACCAGATGCACTCACACTCATACCAGTGACCAACAGTGCAGCTGCTGGAGCCTCCAAGAGAAGTCTCTTTCTCCTGCATTGTCCTTCAGCACCCTCTACTTAGAAAACTTAATATGGTGCTCACATAAAGGAGGAGAGCTTAAAGGGATTCCAACCATTAACAGCGGAGCAAGTACTCAAGGGAAAATTTGGAGGGGCAAAAATTGATAATTGCCACAGTGAAGTATTAAAAGAGCCTTAAACCAGGGCTTAGATATTCTGAGTTCTAGTCTGAGTTCAGCTGTGTCATCTTAGGCAAGTGACTTAGGTAACCAGGGCTTAGATATTCTGAGTTCTAGTCTGAGTTCAGCTGTGTCATCTTAGGCAAGTGACTTAGGTAACCAGGGCTTAGATATTCTGAGTTCCAGTCTGAGTTCAGCTGTGTCATCTTAGGCAAGTGACTTAGGTAACCAGGGCTTAGATATTCTGAGTTCTAGTCTGAGTTCAGCTGTGTCATCGTAGGCAAGTGACTTAGGTAACCAGGGCTTAGATATTCTGAGTTCTAGTCTGAGTTCAGCTGTGTCATCTTAGGCAAGTGACTTAAGGTGTCTTAGTTTTAGTTTGTTCACTTATGAAATGGAAATAACACTTGTTCAATTAACTAAAGAATAATGCAAGGATCAAATGAGAACAAGCATATGAAAGGACTTTATAAACTGTGAAGTGCTACACATTTCCAATGGGTCATTGCTGTGGTAGTTGTATTCAGTATTACACTTACCATCAAGCTGAGTAATGTTTAGTGTAGAATTAAGGCCAAAGAGATGAGCCCCTTTTTCGAATCCCTAGCACCTAGTACACTTACTTAAACAAAATAAAGAGGTTTGTCTTTGTTACCAGAACTACAATTTAAAAAACTTATTTCTTGATGGATAGTCTCATGAAGGTATTGCTGTGTCTACTCAGTCATGATCAACCACAGTCTCTCAAGGGTGGCACACACTCATCTTTCCCCATTTTTCGTATCACCAGAATGCTGCTGGTGGAGTCAGTAGGAAGAGCCTTTTTGCCCCCTGATCAACCTCTACCTGAGGACCTAAGGCAATGCTTTTACTGTAGATCCTGATATGCAAGCAGAACTAGAGCACTCCAGAAGTAACCTCATTTGACTGGCCTATTAGTTAATGGGTAAATACATGTATAAATGAATGAATGACTAAGCAAATAGAGTTACCCGGCCAAGGCCGTGCTCAGCATCCTATTAGAATACAATAATTATAAGGCTATCAAAAACCATTGTTCTTTAAATATAATGCCTTTTCACACACACACATGCATGCACACACACACACAGCACTACCTCTGTACAGTTTCCTCCATTCCTTCCTCCTTCTTTTCAAATAAATGAAGAAATCCTGAGTATATATACAGAATAACTGTTATTTTGTGTATTTGCAGCAGGAAACTCACAGTAGAAAACACCAGGGTTCTGTCTTGGCATCTTGGCCACTGCTCTCTGAGATCTGGAGTCTCTCTCTGTGTGAAGGGTAAGTTCCTGATGGTCTCTGCCTGTCTTGGGACCGCTGTTGATTCATGCAGGGAGAGAGCCGAGAACAAGCTGTGGCTGAAGAGGGCAAAATAGGAGGACATGCTAATTGGTTTGGGAAAGGAACCTCCTGCCATCTGGCTCTCTGCCCCCACAGCAGTGGTCAGGAAGGAGAAGCAGAAAGAGGCAAACAAGCTGAATGGCTCTGAAACATATCGTAGAACATTTCAGACCCCCCCTGCAGGGAACTGAAATGTTGCATGTTCTTTAAAGCTAAATATCACTAATTTAATTTAAATAAATTTTTTTGTACTGCCTATAACACATTTTGTGAATCAAGTTCAGAAGAAAAAAAAAAAAAAAAAAGACACATAGATTCAGGTATGGTAGTAGTTAATTGTCCAAGGCAGAAACAACTTGGCATTGCAGAATCAGTTTCTTCTGCTTTTGATACACACTGGGATAGGTTAAATACTTCAGGGTGAAAATAACATATGGAAAAAGCCTTTCATTCATTCATTCCCCTGCCTCAAGCACATCTCATGGGTTTCAAATGATGTAAATCATTCCAACTTGTAGATGATCCAATACGTTTAAAAAAGGAGGCACAAAGGTAGCCCTGAAGCCGCTTGGACATCTGTTACTGGAGCACACAAGAGTAACTTGATCCATCAGTTAACATCTCATCCTCTCTTTTTCTTGGTTTCCTACTTAGCTATGTTGCACTGTAAATGCTTAGCCTGGAAAGAGAGGAGCAATGTTTTGTATTGTTCTTTTCCTTCTACAAATGCAGCAAACAGCCAAAAGACAGAGTCAAGCCAGGCTACTAAGGGCATATTCCATACCTCCTCACTTTCCTAGGGAGCTAGACGGGGATGTTCAAGTTCAAGTTCTCACTCAGAAGCATATAGAGGAAAGTGAGTGTAAGGTCAATTTCCACCATGCCAGGAACTGGGAACAGACTCTCAATGGACCATTGTGGCAGGAAGGTAGCCAATGAGCCTTTGAAACTGACCCAGCAATGTCTTCCCTCTGCTTTCAGGGAGGTGAAATTTTTGCTCATTTAGAATGGAGGGTTAGAAGTGTCAAGCAGGTCTTCTTTGGGAGTTAGAGTCACTGATTTCAAAGCCTTCTTCTCTTACTGGAGGGTCACTTGAGAGTTGAAAGGTACGAATGATACCTTTGATATTTTTGCCTATAGCTCTCTGCACGTTTATCACTGAAAAAAAAAAAGACAGATCTGCTAAGAAGACCTATAAAGGACAGAGGCTGAAATTGTGATTGCATTAATGGAACCTGACTAGAAAATTTCCAAATGCCCAAATCTTAACCTGCCATTCACTCCTGATGCTGACATTTCCAAAAGAGCTACATGTAGAAAGACTGATAGCAACTGGGAACCAAAATGACAATTATCTTTCAGAGCTTGGTAGGGTTGTGTAAGAGCATATGTTCATTCTTAAGGCCTAAGAAAGACACTCCCTCCCTACCTGCCCCTCTTCCCCACACACCTCAGCTTCTCCTCAAAATCTGGACTATCTCTATTCCAACCCATGCAGTGGAAGCAAGAGATGCAAAACAAGCACCATCCAAGGGCATGGTCTTTTTACAGTCGATCTGGTCATCGATGAACATGGCCAACCAATACTTTAACTGACCAAACAGAATGGCAAGTCATTCTTCCCTAAAGGATGTGGGAGAAGCAGAGAGGGCCAATAGGGAAGTAGGCAGAGAGGCAGAAGCATTTCTTCCTCTATAACATATTCACCTTCTTTCCATAAAAATGTTCTATTTGAAATCCTATACAGAGAAGTTTATGAAATTGATTTGGCTTCCTTTAGTAAACCCTAAAGTTAAAACCCTTACAAAAATGATGAAATAAGGTTTAAATATTTAATTATAGGAGAATTTTTTAACATTTCAAAAAATACAATCCTATGGAAAGAAAATTTGACCTGTTGTGGCTCTATTTGTTCAAGCAGACTCTCGTAACCCTGGATCTCCTTACATAGACTCTAGAGCTAAATATAAAGATTAATTAAAAGAATTGCCAAAGATTATCTTGGTTACAGGTTTAACTGAAAGAGTAAACTAAAGAAAAGGTATCAAAGAGTAGAAATGCATTTACAGGAATGGCATTAACTTAAGGAAAATGATCCTGGAAAATCAGAGATGGGAAGAGTGTTTCATGGGAACCAGTACAGAACCACAGCACTGTAAAATCAGGGCATTTGGGTAAATGCTTATTGAGGGCCTGAAGAAAGAATCTCACAGGTGGTGGCCACACTCTACTGGTCCATCAGTTTAGGGCACCTATCAACACGTATGAGCCTGCCAGGCAGAACTTTACAAGATCACTGACCCAACCATAAAGAGAAGGTTAACAGCGTATCTAGCAAAGATGGCCACCCCCAGAGTCCTCCAAGCCTGCTGTGTAAGAAATGCCTGTGCTGGATAATTTGCAAGTCCAGAAAGCCGATGCATCCAAACTCAGTTTCTTTTTACTACTCTAGTTACTTTGTTTGGATGACATAAGGAAAGAACACACTTTGCAGTAAGAACCAAAACTCTGACAAAGAGGGCCTCGAGTTTCAAGGATTCACAGGGCATTCTGCCATAAGGTAGAAAAGTTAGATGTTATAAATCATTACTCTATGATAAGAAACTGATCCCTCACATTGGGCTCTACATCTAAGGGCACAGTCTTAGTTGCATAGGGAAATTTTAAACTAAAATTAAACTAAACTATTACTGAACAGCTTTCTGTGTGGCTGTTTATCTTGCCTGCATTCTGTACTATCTATGTCAACTTCTGATTTTTGTCCAGCTGGTACATTTGTGATAAGCTGGAACAATCTGTGCCATGTAAAGGGAGACTTTAAAAAATTTTGTCAGAATTGTCCCACATCAGTGAGGAAAGCCTGTTTGTAGGCAGTGTGTATAGGAGTGTGTGTGTGTCTTTAATCAAGATACTCTTCTCAGCAGGAAATTAAAATCTTCTGGGTAATGAGCTCAGAAAATCTATACACACTGTATCTATATTTCAATATAAGAATGTTGTTGATGTCTCTCTGGAGCACTTCATTTTGACCCTGTCACATAAATCAACTCTGAAATTGCTAGGAATGTAACTGTTTTCAGTCTTTGCAGCATCAGTACCCAGAAGCATGTGTAGGTCAACTTCATGAATACCATAAATCTTTTCACAGCAATGGGAGAACTTGCTCTAGCTTTCTGGAGGGCAGAAATCGGGTCTCTGGTTGGTTATAAGGCTTTTATTCTCATGTTTATCTCCTGGATGATGAATAAAAGGTTCAGTGACCTCAGGAGATACTCCCTAGAAGGGATGTGGCTATTCTCTAATGGAATTACCAAATACCAGCATATCTGGCTAAACCAGTTTGAAACTTACTTTTGCACAACTTTAAGTTTACAATTATTTTAAGAATTTAGATGCTACTGTGCAAATAAATGGAGAGAGCCAAAGGTAGAGAAAAACTATTTACGTACTCAATTGATTCAGTCAGTATTTCTAAAGCACCCCAATGCTGATAGAACTACTTGCATCAGCATGGAAGAGAGTGAGAAGCTGAACTGCAAAGCAGAGCACATGCTCTAGAATATACAAGTCACCTTTTCTCTAGTCAGCTGGAAATTACTGTGCTCCTCTGCCAAACCATAACCACATTCTTGGGATGGAGAGGAGTGCTGGCGCTTCTAAGGCTGATGTTTAAAGCAGCCTTTTCCAGGGGACAGCAGCTTTTTCCTTTGTCCCCTTATGTAGTCTGGTTGAAACTGCAGAAGAATTTGAAATGTGCACTAGAAGTAGTGCACAAAGGAAACTTAGGAGAGATGAGGAAAGGCCTTGAGAAATCACTGCACTCCTTGCCTTACAGCAAGTCTATATTTATTATAGATTAAAAAACTTTATTATATTTATTATAGATTAAAAAAACTTTAGTATTGACTTTTCCTTTAAAGTTCTGGGTAGAATGTACAGTGTTTTTAATTTTTATTTGCCAATTAAAAAATACAAACACAAGTCAGAAAAAAATAAATGCAGCTATTAAATTTACTATTAACTGCTTTCCTTTACCTAGATTTTTTGAAGGAAAAAAATCTTTAAAACTCATTAAAAAATCAGATTCTCATTAAAAGATGCTAAAAATGACTGAACTCTGGTTTCACTAAAGGAACATTATCATATATTCATTACTTTTTCTGCCTTGGAGATTAAAACAATCTCTCTAAGCCTGTAGCACCTTCTTCCTTACAGATTTATAGGCTGGACTTGCTTCACCTTTCTTGTCTTTGCAGACTATTTCTTTGGAAAGAAAAATCAGTAATTTTCCATTTCAAATAAAACAAAGTAGGCTATGAAAACTGCCATCGCTTAGATTCGGATTGTAGGTCTCCATAACAGCGAGTACAACCTTATACTTCAGAGACAAGCAAAGGAGCTTCACAAAGACTCCAGGAGTGTGCATGCGGGGAGACGGAAGCAACGATTAAAAATCCTTAAAATTCTCCAAAATTAAAAATGCCATTAAGCTTTACTATGAAATACCTCAAATTAAAGTGTTCCTAATTTTAGCATTACATGAGGCTGGTCTATTGAGTAGGACTATTTGCATAATGATGGCAAAAAAAAAAAAAAAAAAAATCAAAGTTTTAGGGAAGCAAAATTGATCTGAAATTTAAATTCGAATTCCTGAGTAGCTTCTGACTAATGCATCTGAATAAATCAGAACCATCCCAGTCCTCTTACTCAACAGTAGAAAAAGAATTATGGAAAGACTTTGGGGGAAATTTACAATATACTCTTATGGTTTCTCAAAACTTTTGTCTCAGAATAACCACACTGAGGGAGGGAGGTGAATATAGGTTCCTAATAGCACTGAGAATTTAGCCTAAAGTTGCAGGCTGTAAGCACAAAGGTTTTGTTTTGTTTTTTAAAGTTTCCCATTTCCTCTTGAACATTTATATGTATTTTGCCATAAAATGTTAATCTCCATTTTAAAATACGTTTTACATCACTGTAATTACAATAAAATTATGTTGCCACCATATTAGTTAGGCTACAGGCAAAACTGCTGTGTATAGCCTAAACTGATTGCAAATTTAATTACTCAAACAAGATATTTTATTTCTGTCAAGGGCATGGAGACAGTTGTGTTCTATAAGGATATTCAGGAACCCAGGTTCCTTCTATCTTGTTGCTCCCTACCTCTTAAAGCATTAGCATTCTTGTCTGCTCAAAGCTGACTCAGCTCCAAATTTGGGTTTCAGTCACAGAAAGGGGAAGACAACTGGAGATGAATGATCACTTCCATTCACAATTCATTAGCGACACTTAGTTCCACGGCTGCAGTAGCTGCAAAAGAGGATGGAAAATGTAATTTCTTCTACCTCTGACAAAAAGTAGAAGTGATGCTATTGAAATATATACAATGTCCATCTTAGGACTTTTTGTGTTCCCTACCAACTCCCTTATTCCTCTAGGGATGCTCCAGTTTAGAAAGCACAGTACAAAGCAGGGTGCTGCATCCTTTCTTTCTATAAAGGGCCAGGTTTTAGGCTTTGTGGGCCATATCGTCTCTGCTGCAACTACTCAACTCTGTTGTTGTTCAAAAGTAGCTACAGACTACATGTAAACAAATGAACATGGCTGTTGTTTTAGTTATCTATTGCAGCATAACAAATTACTACAAAGTTAGAGGTTTAAAACAACAAAGTTTTCATCTCACAATCACCGTGGGCAGAGTCCAGCATAGTTTATTTGGGTCCTTTGTTTAGAATCTCACAAGGCTGCAATAAGAGTCAGTTAGTTGGACTGTGTTCTCGTCTAGAAGCTCAACAGGGAAAAAACCAAAAACAACAACAACAAAAACTATTTCCAGGTTAATTCAAGGTTGTTTGCAGAATTTACTTCCTTGAGGTTATAAGGCTAAGGGCCCCAATTTCTTGGTGGCTGTTGTTCTCCCTCAGCCCCTAGAGGTCACCCTCAGTTCCTTGCCATGTAGCCCTATCCACAGCCTCTCTTATAACATGGTATCATTTCTTCAATGCAAAGAAGAGAGAAAGTCTCAAGAGTGAGTTTGGTAGCAAGACAGCTGTGTTTCAATAAAATTTTATTTACAAAGACAAGCAGTAGGTCATGTCCATCATTTGCTGACCCTTGGTATAATGAATGAAGTGTAGAAGACATTATTTAAGGTAAGAAGAAATCAAAGTTCATTGAGTAGAGAAAAAGTTAGATTTCACAGAGCCAGAAGGGCTATGTGGAAAGGTACTCAGAAAAAAATATTTTTTTCATTCTGGTCCCATAATACATGTATTACCTCATTTTTTAAATAAAAAATAAAAGCAGAATTGGCATTGTATTAGAATCTGTGATTATAAAATGGAGCTGTTATTAGAATGTCAAATAAGTTTAAACTGAAGGGGCTTCATAGCAAGCTTTCTACAATTTTGACTCTAATTCAAACTTCACCTGGAAAAATTTCAACAGAAAGCCTGCTTATTTTCTTAGTGATTATAAAAATGTCAGCTAATGCTTATTATATGATTGAGATTCAAGGATTATGCTAAATGTTTAACATGAATTTCACTTAATCTTCAAAATATCTTCAAAATAATAACTCGTAATGTAATGAGTTATAATAATAATAGGAATAGTAATCTAAATAACATGAGTTATTTATTTTGAAGATTATTATATATTATTATATAAGCCTTATTATATAAGCCCTTACACTTAAATACTGAGTTATTGGCTCTCATATTTGCTGATTTTTTAAGAGATTTATTTTTCAATCCTTCTATAGTTATCAACATGACATATCTCAATATGTCCCATCACTCTTCCTAAACCAACATTGATCTCAGGTTATAAAGAATGTTGAGGGTGAAATGTATAGAAGGAAGAAGGGGCTGCTGAAGGTGGCTTGAAGCAAGTGAGTTCTCATTCATTGTTTGTGGGAGTACAAATTAATATAATCCTTTGGAGAAACAATTTAGCAATATATATCAAAGGCTTTGAAATACGTAAATGTATTTTTGAAAATACACAAGAGGTGTGTATATTTGTATTATAAGATGTCTGTTTTTTTGTTTGTTGAGATGGGGTTTTGCTCTGTTGCCCATGCTAAAGGGCAGTGGCATGATCATGGCTCACTACAGCCTCAACTGCCTGGGCTCAAGCAGTTCTCCCACCTCAGCCTCCCAAGTAGTTGGGACCACGTGTGTGTGCCACACCTGGCTAATTTATTACTATTATTTTTTGTAGAGACAGGACTTGCTATGTTGCCCATGCTGGTCTCAATCTCCTGGCCTCAAGCAATCTGCCCACCTCGGCCTCCCAAAGTGCTAGTCTTACAGACATGAGCCACAGCACCCACCAAATGTTTGCAGTATTAGGTAGGTACTTCCAGGAAGTGAGATGGCAAAATGGAGCAACTTTGTTTTAATGAGCAACTGTACATATATGTATGAGAAAAGGTATCATTCTGTCACCTAGGTTGAAGTACAGTGGGGTGATAGAATGACTCTGCAGCCTCAACCTTCCAGGCTCAGGTGATCCTCCCACCTCAGCCTCCTGAGTAGCTGAGACTACAGGCATGCACAACCAAGCGTGGATAATTTTTGTATTTTTTTAATAGAAATAAGGCTTTGCCATGTCGCCTAGACTGTTCTTAAACTCCTGGGCTCAGGCGATCCTCCTGCCTCAGCCTCCCAAAGTGCTGGGATTACAGGCATGAGCCACCAAACCTGGCCTCATTTTTTATAATGAAAATTCTATTAAAGATAAAAATAGAAAATAAATCTTCATACTTTTGACACAGCAACTCTACTTCTAGGAATCTATACTAAATATCACGAGAGATGTGGTCTAGGGTTTATGTATCATTATATTTATCAGTGAGTTCCTTATGTTAAAAAATTAGAATAAATGTGCCAAAATTTGGATAATGTAATTATTTCGAGACATATAAAGTATATAAAGTATGGATCATTCAAATGATAAAATATTTAATATACATTAAAATTATGTTTGCACAATAAGGATATGAAAAATGCTCATGCTGTAAGGGTACCTAAAGCAAAGTATGAAACAGAATTTATGGCATTACTTCAATTTGTTAGGAAAGAAGAAAAAATGAACAAGAAAGATAAATGGATACAAAAAAACTGCAATAAATCTATCAAACTATCATTAATGGCCATTTTTGGATAATAGGATTTGATAAGTTTAGATTAGTTATTTATGATTTTTTGGTATTTCCTAAATAAAAATAATCGTAATAATTTATAATTAGGGAAGAATTACAAATATAGATTGTAATAGATATAAAAATTAGTTCCTCTTTCTAACAAGCAATTCTATGTCTATTCAATCCTCATGTCACACACTCGTGAAAGACATACAGTAAATTTACTTGCCAAGATTGCAGTTCCAGGCCCCATTAATCTCCTCATTCATCTTATTTTTATAAAAAAGTAACATGCACTTAATACTCTTTAGAAATGCCACATGTTCTTTGACTTGTGCATCATAACGACAGTAATGTTTTAAGAAAGAAATAAAGTTATCTTCAACTAAATATTTCAGAAACAATTGTCTTCTTAGTTGGCATTAGACCTTCTACTTGCCCTTTATTTAGTGTCTCTGAGTCAGACTTTGTTGAACCAGACTAATGGAAAGAATACTATTTGCCATATTTTTGCATAGGTCTAAAGATATTTCTTTTAGGGAGCATGTAACGAACTACTTTCAGAAAACTTCATTTCTAACCATCATATTTAACTTGGATACCTACATGGAGAATTCAGTCTGGCCACTAAACCAATGAAAACTTCTGTTTATCTATACGGCTACTGTCAGGAAGGCCTATCAAATGTAACTTGGGGTGATGTATATTTATATGTACATGAGAGAAAGTCTGAAAGAATGTTTACCAAAATGTTTATAGTACCTCTAGGACTTCAGGTGTTTACCTCTGAGAACCGGCAAAACAGAGCATAAAAAAGTAGGAGAGATCCTACAAGCCACATTACATTATAAACATGCCTTCCAGATATTCTACCAATGAAAGTTTGAGTTTAAAAACTTTTAAAATGAATCAACTATGGAAAACTGTAATAGTTGTATTCTGAAATAATCCAAACTCTCAATTCTTCTAAGCAACAGCTTATGAATAGATATACAAACAAATGTGGGTATAAATTCCATATACTGAATATTTGAGAGATATTTAACAGCTGTATTTCCCAGATATTTCAAATAAGAAATGTGCTTCAATTTCAATGACTTTGGTTATTTAAATATAGGACATTTCTGAAATCAAATTTCTTCATGTGAAGAAAGTCATGTTTGATTCTCTTTTTGAGAACAATATAGATATTTCATTCATAAAAAAATTCAAGTTTTTTTAAACAAATGTATGTAAATGTACTCATTTACAAACATTCATGGCATAAAATATACTATAAATGTGTAAAATAAAAGTACACTTCAACCAATCCTAAGACACAAAAATTTTATTAACAGAAATCAACATATTTATAGAAAGAGAATATAAAAGGTTATCTGATTTGAATAATGGTGCCCATTTAGCACTCATTACGATTATTTTATTCAAGACCTGATTCTGTCTCCCAAACTATAAAGTGAATCGTTATTAATTTGCAGCATAAAGAAAAACACACAAAAACCTGGACTATTATTAAATCATTAAACTCAGAGAGAAACTGAAGTTGACAGAGAAGCTCAGACTGGAATTAACTGATACCATACTACTCACTATTTTACATTTCTTTCCTCTATTATTTCTGAAGCAAAATATACTCACCATATTCAAATAAAAACGCCATAGTATATTTGATTGTAAAGTA
This sequence comes from Rhinopithecus roxellana, assembly GCF_007565055.1. Lineage (NCBI taxonomy): Eukaryota > Metazoa > Chordata > Mammalia > Primates > Cercopithecidae > Rhinopithecus > Rhinopithecus roxellana. The sequence continues at coordinate 109,844,570 of NC_044551.1, forward strand.
TGTGGCTACTTTCTTAATTTTATTCATCTAATTACCAAAGTTCTGTATTCTACTAAGGTACATATCTTATCTTGTATCCATGGACCCTCCTTGATACATTATGGTATCATCAAGCAAGTTTTAAAAACTAAGCAGGACAGGCAAGAAAGCAACACTATGACAGTAAAAAAAATATGGTATTCACTTTTGTTTCCTTTAAAGCGAAAGTCTTCTTAATAATTACTGTTGGCTGACAGAACTAAAGAAAGTATATTAGAACCTCAGTACTCTTAATAATGATCTCTCTTGGTTGTTATTTGTCTAAGAAGTGATAAACCATATAATTTACAGAAAGCAAGCCACTGAATCCTTCAGAAAACACAACCTGGCAATGTATCTTCAATGCAAAATAATGAGGTGGCAGGAGCATGACGAAAAAAACAGTCTTCGAAAACATCATGTAAGGGAGTCCAGTTGTGCTTGTATAGTCTCTAGCTATTTACAAAGACAAAAAAAAGAAAAAAGAAAAAGGACATTAGTGAAGGGAACGAAACTCATCAATTGTTATTTAGACACATGCAAATAGAAAGGGCAAAATGGCACTGGTAACTATGAATATTAAATCCATTTACATAGCAATAAAATTACCAGTTAGAATATTTTTCTTTTTATGTGAAGATATTAGAATTTGTGCTTGAAAATTTAAGTTTTCAAATTTTCAAAGAAAGAAGATTTCTTAATACTGTTAAGTGTCTTCAGCTGTTTCATTTTAAATTATCACTACATAATTTTGTTTTTAATGAGACACGGGGTTTTATTGGAGGCTTATGTACGAGGGAGTGAGTACAGTGGTGGTGGGCTGAACAGGATAACCACACGCATGGTCCAGTGGCAGTGGGCTGGGCAGAAGAACTGCCTACTTTATAAGATTTTAAAGTTGGGGGTGGAGGGAGTATATTTTCCTGGATTACAAAATCAGTCTTCAGAAAGAAACATGAAATATGCTCACAGATAAATCTCTAAAGGCATGTTTCCCTTTACCTTTGGGCCCAGAAATTAAAGTATTTGACATATATATTTAAAGTGTCAGTATGGCTAGGAATCACAAAGTCATTATTTAATGTTTTATATTAAAGCAACAATCCTATTGCTTTAATTAAAACTATTTTCCTTTTCTTCCTGATTTAGTTTTTCAGATTCTCTTCATTTCTCCTATACTTCCCCCTGTGAAATATAAGGTGTTTATAAGGGAAGTTTAAAGAACTTAGTTCCATAATAGGACATTTAAAAATAAGAACTCATAAAATGAAAACAAAATATTATGAAAAAAACCTCACATATTAGAAAATTATTTTAAAAATATAGACCTTGTTATAGAAATCAAACAACTCCTTGTGACTGAATTCCACAAGAACTTTCTCCAGGCTCTGTAAGGAAGAAAAACAACAAAAAGAATGTAGCTGCACACAATTTACATCACATTTTTTCTCTCCAGCTAATCTTAGAATATGACATAAGATTGTCCTCTGAGTGGTTTTTAAAAATGCTTACCTGCTCTACTCAACCCCATGATTCTTAGAACTCAAAAATGCACTTAATAACACTCTACTTTAGCAAAAGGTTTCAACTCTACAGAGACATCTGTCCTTCAAGTTGACTCTACGATGGTTAATAAAACATATGCCAGTAACAGAACAACTTCATTATCTAATTTTTTTCAAGACAGAGATAATACATGAGATTATATTTCATCTTTCTCAGCAGTCTGTTTGAAATCTAGTAAATACCATTACACAAAGACACTGGAGGCAGGATATCTGATTGAACTCATCCAGCCATTAATGCCTCACATCAGCACAGCTACTGCCTCCAAGCACTAATATTGCAGTTGTGATCTCAACATGCTGAGGGTTACCTTCTTTAATGTACAGACTCAGCAAAAGTTCACAATTAACACAACAGTTTCAAAGCCAGGACTTAAACACTCTCTTTCCTTTTACTTCACATGCATTAGAGAATCCTTTATGGGTGCTACAGATGCTAAGTAATATTGTATATGTATGTATGATGCTGTAGTAAAGTATGATATTAAACTAAACCCAACTCAACTCAATCCAACCTACTTTTGGTTGACTCCATACACTGAGGAAACAATTCAAACAAGTTGCTTAAGACTGCTCAAATGTATTTATTTTATTCAAGGTCCCTCTGAAGAAGTGACAATTAATGAGGAGACAATGCCAAGAATATGCTAACTGCTCTGATCACACTGCTGCAATAACATGATATAAAATGGGCATCATGAACTAAAGAAGTAGAAAATTGATGCAAAATTGAGCCACATAATTAATTGTTTATGGTCATTTCCAACATACTATTTATTCTAGTTCCCAGTTCCTATGTTCACTTTTGTTTATCTGTTTTAATGATTTTCATTTCTATTTACAAAGCCGACATTTCAAACCAAATTATCTCTAACTAATTCCAGAAGAGTCAATGGGACTATGTTCAGAAAATGTATCTCACTTTTCATGAAGCTAAGTGTACAGGATCAAATTTCCATACTTCTAAGTACTTAAGCTTTAAAATGAATAAAGAAGTACATCTGCTTTAAAACCTCTTCCCTTAAGAATGATATAAAATCATGAAGTTTTTACACTATATTAGAAAAATTCATTGGCTGTCACACATCATTAAAGCTCCAAAGATTTAATCAGCATCATCTATACACACTATATGTCCTCCTAGCAGATAAGGAAGGATGATACCCTAAATTTCTGAGAAAAGCAAGACAAGTTCATTACTCTCACCTCCATCCAAAAAGATAGGAGAGAATGAAGGCTGAATCAGTGTGTTAACAACTGATTTGATGTACCCCTAAAGGTAGCAGTCAAGCCACGTTCTTGTTTTCTGTATTTTGCTTTGCTTTGTTTTAAGGTGGTGTTTCCTAAAATGTTACATTGATGAAGGAGAATAAATTTAAATTCGAAAACACACTTCTTAAAAGAACAATAGCTATAGTGGTAGACTAGGAAGCTAGAGGCCCTCTTTCCACCACTAAGATACCAAGTTAACAATATATGGATCAGAATACCCTTGTGAAAGAACTTTAGAGACCAGTTGAGAAGCTACAGCACCCATGCCATTATAAAACCAAGAAGAAATTCCAATGAAAGTGGTAGGAAATTAATTTCACAGTGTTCGGTGTATCCATGCGGATATCCTCTCCCATGTGGAACAGTTGGAGCAACTAAGAAGAACCCCCCAACCCCCATGCCAGAGCTCTTCCCTCAGGACAGAAACAAAAATGAACCACACATCCAACATTCTGGCTTTCTGGGGGATTCCCAAGGAACTGGTTTCTGTATCACTTAAAGAAGGGCACTCACAGGCCCAGCACCAGTGTTTGGAAGGCACTGAAAACAGAGGTGAGAGGCATATTAGAGCCACAGTTCCACAGGCAGGTGCCGGAGGGAATAAGATATCAGAAAACATTTGAGAGGCGCTAGAACTCCCAGCTGGGCTGATTAGTGAAGGTCTTTCCCTGCGCAAGGTCAGTATGCAAAGACTGGAGGAGGTAGTTGTTTTTCAAAATGCCCAGCAAAAATCACAAAGCATACAAAGCAATAGGGAAATATACCCTAATCAAAGGAACAAAATAAAACTCTGGAAACTTACCCTGAAGAAACAAAGGTCTATGAGTTACCTGACAGGGAATTTAAAATAACTATTATAGGGATGTTTGATGAGCTAAAAGAGGGCTGGGAGCAGTAGCTCACATCTGTAATCCCAGTACTTTGGGAGGCCAAGGCAGGTGGATCACCTGAGGTCAGGAGTTCGAGACCAGTCTGGCCAACATGGTGAAACCCCTCTACTAAAAATACAAAAATTAGCCAGGCCTGGTGGCATGCACCTTTAATCCCAGCTACTCGGGAGGCTGAGGCAGGAGAATCACTTGAACCCAGGAGGTGGAGGTTGCAGTGAGCCAAGATCGCGCCACTGCACTCCAGCCTGGGTGGTAAAGTGAGGCTGTCTCAAAATGACAGCGAGAGAATACAGACTACTGAAAACAATCAGGAAATGGTACATGAACACAAACACAGAAACTATACAAAAGAACCAAACAGAAATCCTGGAGCTGAAAAATACAATAACTGAATGGAAAAGGTTATTAGAGGTATTCAATGCCAGTCTTAGGCAGAATGAAGAATCAGTGAACTTGCAGACAAGTTATCTGAAATCACTGAGCAGAGGAGAAAAAAGAAAGAAGAAATGTGAAGTGATGCTAAGGGATTTAGGACAGTATCAAGCAGGTCCATCTACGCATGATGGGTATTCCAGAATGGAAAGTAAGAGAGAAAAACATAAGAGAGCTTATCTGAAGAAAAAATGGCTGAAAACTTCCCCTATCAGTGGACAGAAATGTACATACAGATCAAGAAATTCAAAGAACTTCAACTAGGAAAATCCAAAGATAACCACACTAAGACACATTATAGTCAAACTGTGTAAAGTCAAAGACAGAAACTTAAGAGCAGCAAGAGAAACGTGATTTATCACATATGAGGGAGCTTCCATAATATTATCAGCAAATTTCTCAGCAGAAACTTTGAAGGCCAGAAAGGAGTAGGATGATATACTCAAAGTGCTGAGAGGAAACAAAAACAAAAACAAAAAACTATTAATCAGGAATACCGTAACTGGCAAAACAGTTCTTCAAAAGTGAAGAAGAAATTAATATTTTCCCAGATGAAGAAAAGCCACAGGAGTTCATTACCTGAAGCTACTCTATACAAAATGCTAAAGGAAGTCCTTTAAGTTGAAATGAAAGGACAGCAGGCAAAAACACAAAGATGTATAAAAATATAAGTTTCTCTAATAAAGGTAAATACATGGAAAAATATAGTAATAGGTACTACTGTAAATTTAGTGTATGACATTTAAATGAAAAAAAACCCCAAAACAAAACAAAAACCCATAAATCTATGTTAATGTATATATAATATATAGAAACGTAATTTGTAACATCAATAACAAATGGAGAAGTGGAGCAGTAAAGGAGAAAGTTTTTGTATGTGATTAAAGTTAGGTTGTTATCAGTTTGAAATAGAATGCTATAACTTTGAGATGTTTTATGGATTTACAATGGTAACCACAAAGAAAATATCTATAGAATACACACAAAAGGAAGTGAGAAGGGAATGAAAGCATACCAGTAGAAAAAAAATCAATGAAACGCAAAGGAAGGCAATGAGAGAGGAAGGGAACAAGACATAGACAGCAACTAACAAAATGGCAGTAAGTCCTTGCGTATCAGTAATTATTTTAAATGTAAACAGATTCAACTCCCCAATCAAAAGACATAGGCTGGTTGACTGGATAAAATAACAGAATCTAACTATACACTGTCTATAAGAGACACACTTTAGATCCAACAATACACATAGGCTGAAAGTGAAAGGATGCAAAAAAAAATATTCCATGTAAATGATAACAAAAGAGCAGAAGTGGCTACATTAAAATCAGACAAAATATACTTTAAATAAAAAACCATTACAAGAGACAAAGAAAGGCATTACATAATAATAAAAGGGTCAATTTACCAGGAAAATATAACAATTTTAAGTATTTATGTACCAAACCTCATAGCTTTGGTGCATAAATACAGTAACTTCTCACTTAATGTTGTCATAGGTTTTTGAAAACCGTAACTTTAAGTACAATGACAAACAACAAAGTCATTTTTCCCCCACCATTATGATAAAAGGACATTGAACAAAATGACATTATTTAAAAGCCTGCTGTACATTGTTTTGCTTAAAGATGCAGTTTCCAAGAACCTATCACAATGTTATATGAGGACTTACTGTATTTCTATGAATCTAAATATATGGAACCCAACTTTGACAGGATTGAAGAAATTAGCAACAACACAATAAATAGTAGGAGACTTCAATATTCCACTTTCAACAATGAACAGAATTATACAGAAAATCAATAAGGAAACAAGATTTAAAAAACCCTATAGACCAATGAGACCTAACAGACATATACAGAACACTCCAATCAAAAATAGCAGAATATATATTGTTGAGTACCCATGGAACATTCTCTGGGATAAGACCATGCATTGGGCCACAAAACAAATCTTAAATTCCAGAAGTCTGAAGTCAAACAAAGTATCTTTTCTGATTACAGTGGAATACAACTAGAAACCAGTAGCCCAAGGAAAACTGGGAAATCTACAAATATGTGGAAATTAAACACATTCTCAAACAATCAATGGGTTAAATAAGTCATAAGGGGAACTGGAACTGGGAAATACCTTAAGACAAATGAAAGTGAAAACACAGCATGCCAAAATTTTGGGATGGAATGAAACTAGTGTTAAAGGGTTAAGTTTATAGCTGTTAAATGTATAATGTAAAATATATATATATATCTCTCTCAAGTTAACAACCTAACTTTACACCCAAGAAACTAGGGGGAAAAAAAAAACCAACCTAAGGTCAAAGTGAGCAGGAAGAAGAAAATAATATAGACTATAACAGATAAATGACATAGAAAATCAAAAAACAATATAAAAATTCAAAGAAATTAAGAGTTAATTTTTTAAAAAGATCAACAAAATTTACAAACCCTTAACTAGACTAATTAAGAAAAAAAGAGAGAAGACCCAAATAACTAAATTAAAAATAAAAGACAGGACTTATTGTAATAAAAGACAGGACAAAAGATGCCATAGAAATAAAAAAGTGTTATAAAAGAACACTATGAACAACTGTTTGCTAACAAGTTGAATAACCTAGACAAAATGGATAAATTCCTACAACCAACCTACTAAGACTAAATCATGAATAAACAGAAAATATGAACAGATCAATAAAGAATAAGGAGACTGAATCAGTAGTTAAAAACCCCTCAAGAAAGAAATGCCCAGGTCCAGATGGTTTCACTGGAGAATTCTACGAAACATTTAAAGAATTAACATCCATTGTCCTGCAACTCTTCCAAAACCTTGAAAAACAGGAGATACTCCCAACCTTATTCTAATGAGGCCAGTATTATCCTGGTTCCAAAGCCAAAGACACTACAAGAAAACTACAGACCAATATCCATGATAAGTATTAATGCAAAAATCCTCAACAAAACACTAGCAAACTAAAGTCAAGAGCACATTAAAAGGCTTATACACCATGGTATTATAATAAATACCATTATACAAGTAGTACTTATTTCTACATTGCAAGCATGGTTCAGCATATGAAAATGGATTGGTGTATTACACTGCATTAACAGAATAAAGGTGGAAAGACACATAATCACCTGAATTGATACAGAAAAGCATCTGACTTATGTCTGTCATAATCATTGCCATTTGTCTTTCAATCCATAATGACTTACAGAAGACCATGGGGAATACAGCAGTGGTAAGTGTTTTGTCTATATTTAGACAGCATACACTCCACAGTCTTCCAAGGGGTGGCCCAGGGCAGTTGTTTTGTGGGGAAATAAGAATGGAGCTTAGATGTGCAAGATAAAAAGGAAAGGGTGGCAGGCCAAGGGCCAACTCCCCACACTATCATGTTCTGACATGGAATCCCCCAAGGAGTCCAAAATTTTTAAATTTAAATCTGTCTTTCTAAGATATCATGAAGATATCAAGTAAGGAGTGTAGAGCACATTTAAGAGTTCGGTAGCTTTTTAAATGACTTGTACGTTTTTATGTATGACATGGATCTCCATTTTTACTCTTGCTTCAGGTCTTACAAATATTAAGAGTGGGTCTGATCAAAAGCTACCCTGGAGCCACTGCATTTTTAGGAGAAAACATATTCAACTTTCCTTAGGACTATAACTAGGAAGTCACAAGTTTTCTTATAAAACCAGGATCAACTAACTTCATTTTTTACTTGTCATAAAATGTATGGAAGGTTTTATCCATTAATTAAGTATATTTTCAAACAATTTATCTTCAGTTTGAACACAAATCAGTGGCAGCCCCCACAGATACATGAAAAGCATTGAGTTCAATGGAAGTTCAATTACTAGTTATTAAAGGGTGCTTCTCTTTGGATTGTCTAGGCTCTACATATTTCATCCTTAATTTTATATACTTCTGGCCTTTGAGTCAACCCACAGTTCATTAGTATCTTTGTTAAGGGAAGAAGAAGAGAAAATAAAATGAAATTCAGACCTGTCATCTTAGTTATCAGCAGCAACTCTAACAGACTTCATGGAGAAAAATGTAGAAACTCCTGGTTCAAGTAGTTTTATAGGCTGAATCTGGCAATGTATATAATTATCCATGTGCTTCCTGCCTATCACTGTCATTAGATAATGGAACTTGACTATTTGGCCCTATTTTTTTCCTCAGAGTCAGAAAGACTGGATAATAAAATGTAGGACATTATGTCATACTGAATAAGAAGAGAAATACCCTAATGGCATAAAGTACAGCTGGGAGTTATGAAAATGCATCTGCATCTTGTCATCCATAAACCAAAACCATCTTGAATTAAACCAAAGAAAGTGTATCTATCTAAATACATATATCTATATGTTCACATGCACATACATACACGTATACACTCCTTTAGATGATACTGTGCCTAGTTTTTAAAAATAGTTGTCTTTAGCATAAAAGTTAACGACATTACATCTCCATTCTTCCAGAAACCAGATACAAGGATATTTTCATATAATGCAAAATTGGATTTTAGGTTAAAAGATTTTAAAGAAATTAAATTTGCTGATCATTCTTTTTTTTTTTTTTTTTTTCTGAGACGGGGTCTTGCTCTGTTGCCCAGGCTGGAGTGCAATAGTGTAATCACAGCTCACTGCAGTCTCGTACTGACTCCTGGGTGTAAACGATCCTCCTGCCTCAGCCTGTGAGTAGCTGGGACTAGAAGTACACTACCACACCCAGTAAGTTATTTTTATTGTTTGTAGAGACAGGGTCTCACTATATTGCCCAAGCTGGTTTCAAACCCCTGAGCTCAAGTGATCCTCCCACCTTAGCTTCCCAAAGTGTTGGGATTACAGGTATGAGCCACTGCACCTGGCCTTTGCTGATAATTGTAACAGGAAGTCTTTCAAAGGAATATAGTAACTGGATATGTAATACAAATTATTTCTGGAAGGACTTCTTGTTGGTTGTTTAACAACAATATCAGTGGATACTGCCATTATGCAGTAAGACTAATAGGAAACATTTATCAGATTTGGTTAAAAAGTTATTTTGAGGCTGGGCACAGTGGCTTACGCCTGTAATACCAGCACTTTGGGAGGCCAACATGGGCGGATCACCTGTTGTCAGCAGTTCAAGACCAGCCTGGACAACATGATGAAACCCTGTCTCTACTAAAAATACAAAAATTAGCCGGGTGTGGTGGTGGGTGCCTGTAATCAGAGCTACTCGGGAGGATGAGGCAGGAGAATCGCTTGAACCCGGGAGGTGGAGGTTGCAGTGAGCCAAGATTGTGCCTCTGCACTCCATAGCCCAAGATACTGACACACATACACACCCTTCCACACAAATGAATAAGTTTTAAAACATAAAGATGAAGTCAGTAAATAAGGTAGGGTTTTTGTTTTATTGCTGTCATTGTTTTTGTTGTAGGTAGAACGGTTATTTTTGTAGGAGAGGTGATGGATTTGTACTGAGTCATCCGCAGTATTCCATGATTCCTCTTGAGATAAAAGTATTTATATGTGAGATGTTTTGGAGGCTACTGCAAAATGACACCTGCTCAAGGGAGAATAAAGCAGGATAACATTTTTCTTAGTCTTCCATTCTTGGTTCTACAGAATCTTGTCTAATCTAACTTTCTTAGTTCCCACAAAACCCACCAGAAGTCTCTATTCCTATGTGCATATGTTTATTCCTCATCTATCAACTATGACTTTAGGCTCTATTATGGTCTGAATTGTGTGTCCTCAAATTTTGTAAGTTGAAGTCCTAACCTCTAGTACCTCAGGAGGTGACTTTATTTGGAGATAGAGCTTGGAGGTAATTAAGGTAAAATGTAGTCATGAGGATGGCCCCTAATCCAAATGAATGGTATCCTTATTAAGAGACAAGGATACAGATACATACAAAGGGAAGACTATGCAAAGACACCAGAGAAAGACAACCATTTACAAGCCAAGGAGAAAGACTTTAGAACAAACCAAATGGATTTTAGATTTCTAGGCTCCAGAATTGTGAAAAAATAATTTTCTGTTGTTTAAGCTACTTCATTTGTGTTACTTTGTTACGGTTGCCCAGCAAGCTAATGTAAGACCAATCACCTCTTCTGGGATAGATAAAAGAGATCCTTATCATAAGAGCAATGTAAAAGCATTATAGAGTTTTAGATATACGAGTGATATAATTATGTTTACATATTTAAGAACTCAATTTGGTTTTTATTTGGAAATGAATTAGAACTGGCTGAACTGTACATGGAGAAACCAGTTTGGAGGCTACTACATTAGTCCAGGCAAGACAAATGTGATGGCAGCAACGATAAAGAAAAGTGAAAAATTTTGAGGTAGTGTTTAGAGGGAGATGAGACAGCACTTGATGACAGATTTGAACTGGGATGAAGGGTAGTGAAAAAATAAAAGGAGTCAAAAATGACTCTCAGGTTTCTGGCAGAAGTTGGAGGGATGGAACTGAGATTAGAAACTCTTAGAGCTGCAGATCTGAAGAAGGGCAGGATCCAAAATACAGTTTCAGACACAATTAGCTTGATATGTCTGCAAGATTTCCTTGAAAATATATGTCTGGAGAGCCAAAAAGATTTAGGTAAGGGATATACATTTGGAAGTCACTGATATATTGATGATATTTAAAACCACAAAAGTGCATGAAATAGCCCAGGAAAAGAATGTATTTTTCCAGATCATACGGAACCAAAAAAAAAAAAAAAAAAAAAAAGTAGTATGAAAAGAGAGGTAGCCTGAAGCTGAGCCATAAGAAAATTCCAATATCCAGGGTATGCAGGTGTTCAATAAATGTTGAGTATCATCAGCTTCACTAATGTTTTCTGCACAGTATTTTGAAATGTACAGTGGACATGCATTACATGAATCAAAACAAATCAGTAAATGAGTATACAGGCAATACAACTGGATGGCTTATTTTTAAGTCTTCCATTTTCCTGTAAAACCCATTGAAGTCACTAATATTGTTAACTAAATATACAGAGACTGAAGACTTACTCTCTCTCTTCTGCTTGTACGTGTAAGATTACAACTAAGAACTTACTTAATAAATCCATTACTTACATTGTCTATGCTGATCTCATGCATTAGTACTAAACTCGGACTTTATGCATCTAATCTAAAAACAATGCAAAGTGAAAATGAAAGTGCAAAGATTAATATTCTGTCAATTTCTTAAAAGAAAAGAAAGATGTGTTTGTTCACCCATTCCTTTTTATTTTTAATTTGTAATCCTATCTATGAGTACCTGGATAATGTTGCATATACCCATTAGCACAATTCCCATGGAAATAGAATTCAGTAAGGTCTTCAGAAAAGTCTGACTTGATGAAAGCTGACACTAAAAATACCCTCTGTTTTCCCATTAGTTAGGAATTAGGAACACATATACATTTTTCAAGAGAGAAATGCATTAACCTCTTCACAAATTACCCAGGCAAAAATATCCTCTAAATAATACAGATATAAACTAGATAAGAATTAAACCAAATTTACATTGCTTAGCTTTAAACCTTAAATTGGATATCAGAATCAGAAATGATACAATTATCTTTTCACCTAGAAAATCAGGAGATAGAATATTCCAGTAAAAGAAATAGCACTAAACTCTTGTCCAAGTTGAATGTAACAATACTTGGCTAGGGACTTAGAGAGGAAGTTTTCTTTTTAGTTATAGAAATAAAAGGCAGAGATAAAATGTAAATAACATTTCAAGTCATACTAAATGAGTTTATAAAACAAAACTCATTAGGCACCATTTATTAAGTATGTCTACAGATATATTCCTATAACTATATAATTCGAGACTGTAAACATATTCCAGTATCTCTATTATTTGTTGACAATATTTACTAAGTATTATTGTTCAAAAACCTAGAGATATAATTTCAGCTCCACCTTAGGCTAAATAAACCATGAAACTCTACTCATGATTACAACTGTTAGTCATTTCTGTCACCCACTATGTTCAGTCATTCAGTAAACATTTAAAGAGTAACAAGTGCTGTCCAAGAAATGTGCTCATGATAAAAAGATGAATGTGCTATGGCAAGGAACAGACTCTTGATGAAAGAAAGATCCTCCTCTATGTTTGCAGGTTGCCTTTTATAACTAAGCTCCCAAATATGGGAAGAACTGTACATGGTGCAGTGAGGGAGAAAAGGATTCTCTTCCCATCTCTCCAATCCATGAAATCAATCTTGGCAACCAAAGGGGCAATCAATAATTGATGTCACAACCAGCTGTGGCTCAAAGGGCACCAGCATGAGAAGGTACAAGCAAAGCATGCTATGCGGAGTGAATGAACATAATACCTACTTTTCTGTGAGGCAGCCTGACTACATGATCTCCCAAGGTTCTTTCCAATTCTATGATTCAAGAATGTTGAAAAGTACATCTATGTATGCAAGTTAAACTAGTGAATGGAAGTAGGTAGAGCCACGAAATGTCATTAAGAAAACACTTAAGCAATATCCTTGCCCAATCGTCTTATTTAATAGATGAGGAAAATGGTGCCTGTAAAGGTGAAATAACTCATATATAAAAGTGAAACATGTCCTTGTTCTTTCCATTGCATTATTGTGGTAACTTGAGATTGTTACAGCACTTTCACCTGCATATCAAGATAATACTTAGAACCTAGGTCCTAAACAGTTTACACAATGACTTCCATTAAATAACTCATTCTATATAGAAATATTTCAAAGCTTTGCTGAGGGTAAATATTTTGATAAATATAGCTGATGAGGTGTCACACTGTCTTAAGTAATAAGAGGTAATGCTAGGTTAAAGTCTTTAATTTCTCAAAAATGGTCTGAAAAATATAATCAAATCTCTTTGTATATTACACCAATGAGACCAACAACTTTTTCACAGCCACTGTGAATATTTTACAAACATTAATACAATACCATTGCCAAACTTAAAAAGTGAGGTTTTGTTAAAGTTAAAATTCTAATACCAAACAAATAAAAAAAGTTAGTCCAGTAAATATACTATATACTGATCATTGTCACTTGAATTTCAGCTGATCTCTGTTGCCACCTCAAGCCCTGTGATTCCAAAGACTTCATTAAAATATTATGCAGTCCAGCAGTTTCCAAAACCTCACAGGAATATCCCCACTCTTTAAGAGGGGCACTGGGCAAACACAAACTCCCAAGCTTACATCAACGTTTGATAAAAGTTACAAAAGGACAACTGCAACAAATACATGGAATACACCACAAAAGGCATTTTCTCAGTGTTAACTCAATCAAATTATAACTTTTAATTTTTGAAAAGTACAGTTTAACAAAATGATTACCTATTTAAGAATGTAAGCAGCAAAAATTCTAAACTTCTTAGCATAGCGTTCAAGACTTCCAAACGCTGGCCCATGACTCTTACAGACGCATCTCTCAATATCCTCTTAATGCACTGCATGTGCAGGCAGCATGGAAGTACCAGCAGGGTTTTACACACTGCTCTCTGGGTCCTTTTTCATGTTGTCTCTTGTGTTTTCCCAACAATGCTTCCAATTGCATGCATGCACATCCTGGTGCACACATGCACACACCAGTGATTTCATTTAGCTAGATCATTTAGTATAGTTCAGTTGACATCATGTCATTTTTCCCGAAGGAAAAAAAATATCAGATATGGAAAATACCAGAATAAGTGCATTTTGTCTAAATGATTTCAATATTTTCTAATTATATTGTAGTATTTGACCCCAACGATAGTAGTCTTACAGGTCTTATAAGTCTTGTTTACTCAGAAAATACATGGGCTAAATAGTGCAGTAATTAAACTCTAAGTATTTATTCTGTAGTTAGCTTAAAAAGTAGCACCTCACTCTTGAAGGTCCTCACCTCAAGCTGGTTAAAGCAAATGCTTTTGTGTTTTATACATGTTTAGCTAAAAAATACAACAGTTTTTTAGCTGTCAACATAACAAACTGTCTTTGACCAGAAACCTTTATTCAGTATAAAAATTGTGTAAGAGTGTGCATGAAATATTTTCATGAAATGTTTAATTAGATTACATTCATTTTGGCTCTTAGGTCACTTGACTTGTTGTCTATATATTGTATTTTCGGTTTGGCTAAAATACTACTTTGCTCCAGTGTAGATAAAATATGCTTGGCAGTCATATCATCACCATATTTTCCTTCCTCTTAAAAATACAATGTGTTATGCATGAGCAGATCATAAACTTGTAGCCAATCAAAACACACCTCGTACAGTATTAACTGTAATTTATTATGTGTGTGCTGATATTGCCATTACGATTTTCAGCTTTGGTACTGAAATATTTAGCTATGGTTGCTGAATATAATCAGCAAGATAAGAGGTTTTGAATATGATTATTTGAAGCTTTTTAAACAGTAAGAAACTAGGTTGAAAAGAGCATTGGCAGCTAAAAACAATGGAGCTTTTTCTGTACTAAATACTATAGGTAATGCCATATTTTTCTATTTATAAGTATTTATAATTTATTCTAAGGATAAGTACTTATCTGATTTCTGAAACATTATCATTTGTAATAGGTACATTATTTAACTTCTCAAGACGTGTTACTATCTTGGCTGAGGTATTCTGGGTAAATTATAAATAACAAATTGAAATTCTGTTGTTTCTAGTGTGTAGTTTTAAAGATTATGATCTCAACATTCAAATTTAGGTTTCTCTTTTCTTTATAAAATGACTGCAATAGATTCATAAACAGAAATTTAAATGATGCATGTGTACTTTCAAAAGCTACTATGTATTTGGCATCCTAAATTAAATAACCTAATGTAATTCACAGAGTAAGAAAAAGGTAATTAAAAACGTGCAGGCTTAATATTTTTCTATCTTGTGTTGTCACATAAGTCTTCAAGGAAAATAGGACCAATGTGCGTACCTAAATGAGTGTTGATTTGACAATTTAGTTAAATTTACACTTCTTATCAGTGAATAGAAGCTCTGTTTCAGCAAAATAAAAAGGGCGAGCGAGTTCAGCGTTTACTTCAAGTTATGAAGGGCATTGAGTTTATCATACAACAGGCAACTGAAAATCCATTGTAAACTGTAGCATAATAATAGGAAACATCCTATTTTACCTCCAACACTTGTGGACTCAAATTCCTAAAGACAGGAGGTACAATAACTAATTTGATAGGATATGTGGTTAATTTAAGGCAGTAACTATCCAGAAGAAAATTTTAACCTCTAATGATGCTCTTCCAAATATACATGACTGATACAAACTGGAATTCAATTTTCCATGCACATTAGCTCTCTGCTAACCTAATTACCAGATTATGATTCACAAAATCTTCTTGGAATCAAGTGAACAAATGATGCATATTCTAAAAAGTACATGGTTTAAACGAGTTGATATATTTCTATAATCCTTAGTATATCTGGAGCTCACAAATAAGGATTTCATTTTATGTTTGAAATACAGTGTCTGTTGTGTACCACTGTGAATTCAATGCAGCAACAGCTGATAGTTCAGTTTGTACAATGGTACCTGAATAATGGATGGAACATGGGTTTTATTCGTAACTTCGTGAAAATAACAACACTGGAGAATTTAACTTATATTTTTTGGTAACAGCTTTATGGAAATATTCATGTCCCACACAATTCACCCACTTGAAGTGTATAATTCAATGGCTTTTAGAATGTTCATACAGTTGTGCAACTATCACAATTAATTTTAGAACATTTTCATCATCCCCAAAAGATACCCATGCCCTTCAGTTATTTTCCACCAACTCTCCTGTCTTACCCCCTGCTCCCTCCTCTCCAGGTCCTAGGCAACCAATAATCTACTTTATTCTAACAGATTGCTTACTCTGGAAACTCTATCAATTTTAAATGGCATCATATATGTGGTCTTTTATGACCAGTTTCATTCATGTGGTACATTTTCGAGATGTATCCATGTTGTATCATGTATCAGTATAAATTCTGTTTAGCAAGGTTTGTATCTCAATTTAAGCAACTGAATTGTTAAGGTTAGATTTTAAAATTTAGAATTAAAAAAGTCATGTATGACACAAACACAATGCTTACACATAATATATGATAATGCTACTAACATACTTTGATTTTCCTTTGACAATTAAGAAGATACGGCTGGGCGTGGTGGCTCACGCCTGTAATCTCAGCACTTTGGGAGGCTGAGGTGGGTGGATCACCTGAGGTCAGGAGTTTGAGACCAACCTGGCAAAATGGTAAAACCCTGTCTCTACCAAAAATACAAAAATTAGCCAGGTGTGGTGGCAGGCACCTGTAATCCCAACTACTTGGGAGGCTGGGACAGGAAAATCGCTTGAACCCGGGAGGCGGAGGTTGCAGTAAGTTGAAATAATGCCATTGCACTACAGCCTGGGTGACAAAAGCAAAAGTCCATCTCAAAAAAGAAAAAAAAAAAAAAGGATATTTCTGAATCATGCTTCACATGCTTATATATATTGTATTTGAAATTAATTTTTATTTTTCTTTCTGGCAATGTCTTATTCGTATTTTAAGACTCTTCTGAAGTGTTACCTCCTCTGCAAAACCTAGCCTGATTTCCTTTCCCCCTTCTGTCCACCTGTTGCTTGCTTTGGTGCTGTACAGCACAGTAAGAATACCTGTGATAGTACTTATCATCATTTTACAGTGAAGGCTTCCAAAACATAGTGTGTTCCTTGAGGTCAAGGGTAGTTTATTTCTTTACTTTCCCTCTAAAAGGAGCCAGGATTAAATAAGAATAGGGGATACTTATATTACTTATAAGCACAGTGATTACTTGTATGCTCATTAACATATGGCAAAACAAATCTGGCCATTAGCAGCTTATGCCTTATGATTTAGAATCTGATGTTCTACACAAAATAAAACACCTTTGTGAAGTATGACATCTTTACTTCATTAAATTATTCAACTTTCTAATTATATACTTACTTTGATTGCAAATTAAGCCATCAGATATGTTCTGGTGCTTTGATTTGTACAGAACATGGTGTATTTTATGGATATTGAGACTAATTTCACTTGTTTTCAACATAGATTTACGAGCAACATGCTAGAGTGTTGGGGTTACAGCAATGATGAAGACAATGCATACAATCTTTGCTTTCCTTGAGCTTACGAGTCCAATAGAGACAAATAAACTGAGGTTACAAAATAATGCAGGTGCCATAACAGGCAAAGTATAGGGCACAGAGAACAAACACTACACCTACATTCTGGAGTCAATAAAGGATTCCTAGTAGAACTGATATCTAATCTGATACCTGAAAGATAAATTATTGGGAATAAAGAAGGGTGGGGGATATTCCTACCAGCAAAAGAGAACATGAAAGGGAAAAGCAGACCAGTCTACTAGTAATTTAAATTTGTGATGATGGTGGCTTGAACCAGCATAGAAGCAACAGAATATAGCAGAAATATATAGATTTAAGAGCTATTTTGGAGGCACATCCACAAAACTCTGATTCTTTCCATGAAAGAAATGGGTGAGATGAAGAGTTAGGAATCAAAGATGAAGCACAAGTACCTGCCTTGGGCAACTGAAAGAAGGGTAGGGCCATTCACTGAGATAGAATGTGGGTTGAGGGAAGTAATCTTGGGGATGAAAAAGAGGTTGGGAATTACGAGTTCAGTTTAAGACATGTATTTCGAAGCATCTTTGGATAAGCATGTAGAAAGTACCAGCAGGCCATTAGATATACAAACTCAGTATTTAAATTAGGAATCTGATACAGATTAATACTTAAGTGTGCTCAGGAGGGAGAAAAACAGTCAGAAATTAGAGCTACAGTAACACAAAGTACTGCCTAAGGCAAATGTCCCAAGAAGATCAATAACAAATCCTTAAGGCACACCAATAATTAAGAGACTGCCTTGAGAGGTAGGTTAAAAACTAGAGGTAGGTCAGGGACACTAAAGAAAGAAACATTTTTAAGGAGAGAGTGATGAGAATGTCAACTGCTCCCAAGAATCCAAATGAGACAAGGACTGGTAAGTTTTCATTTTAATTCAATGATGAGAATGTTACTGATATTGGCAAAAGTATTTTGGTGTAGTGATGGGGAAAAGCCAAGCCCAGCTGAACAGAGGAATGAGTACACTGTAAGGAAATCAAGCACATGTAGATCAGGGATTGATAGTCTGCAGGCCAAGTGTGACCTGCTTTCAGTTTTTGGGCAAAATCTGACCTGCTTTCAGTTTTTGTAAATAAAGGTTTATTGGAACACAGCCACACTCATTCTTTTATATACTGTCTAAACCTACTTTTATGTTGTAACAGCAGAGCCATATAGTCTGCAAGTTTAAAATATTTACTATTTGGCCCTTTACAGAAGAAAGTTTGCCAACCTCTATTGTAGACAAATGTCTCAAGTTATTAGTTCTATTTACCAAAAGTGACCTAATAAGCATCCATATTTCTCACGTTTACCATGAGACTTGCCAGTTAGAAAGACCTGTTGTTGATACATAAGTGGAACTAAGTAAAAATCTGCTGTACTGAATACAGTGTAATTGCTCATCTCAAGGCTGAAATTTCAGATCCTCTTCACTATCCTTTAATATATTGCTGTTTTATGGGAGAGGTTGGTGACAGTTGCAGAGGTTGTTAGAACATATCTTTGGGTAAATAAAATACATCACTTAGCTCATATTTACATACATTTGACAACATTAGTAATGACTGATATAATCTAAAGTTCTCTAAGAGAAAACAAATGCAATTTTAAGATTGATACTTTAAAAAAAGTAAATTGTACCCTCAAGTTTTCTGTTTTCTATAGTTTATTAATAATAAACGCCTTTTTTGAACAATGACTTTAGTTAGTTCCAAGTATTTTATTTTAATGAGTCATTTATTCACATGAAGTCAATAAAAAATTTGAGTGTCAGTTTTAAAACTCCAGTTCATCTACAAAAAGAATTCAAAGGCTTAGATCAGAAACATTTCAATTGTGCTGTTCGGCTTTTGCTTGTTGTATTGGTCTTTGCCTGGAATCACTCATAGCATAATGAAGCTTCACAATTTGGTTTAATGTTTTGTATCTGTTAATGATTAGACAGGCTACATGCCTTTGTAGTCTAGTCATTAATATTAATGAGTTTTGTGACCCAGGCCAAGTTAATAAAACAAACTTTTAAATATCCTGTTTAAAAGTTCTCAATAATAATTTTGAACTTGAAATTGTTTTATAAATTCTTTTATAGGGCCAGAAAATATACAAAGGTTTCAAAGACATCTTCTATCTTGGGTGAGGAAATATGACAGAATGGTGAGAGCATCTATCAAACATCACTTTTTGATTACAGGTCACATATGGCTGGTTCAAAATCATATATTTAATGGAATAGGGAATTAAGACAGATTATGAGGAGGGTTCTTCAAAAAGCTCATGGAAAATGCATATTATGAAAAAACAATGCATGGATTTCAAAATTCTTTTGCACCAAAATACACTAACTTTTTTACAGTATGTCTGAGCAGAATCTACTTTGAGGCACCAAGAAGGATAAGACATCCATTTAAAAATAGCCCCTATCAGAGCAAAATGAATTCTTCTAAAAGTGAAGCAAGAACAAACATCACATTTATGATGAATTGTGGGTGAAATGTGGTGATATCATTGGTGTTTATATTATAAAGACTTGATGGAGACAATGCTCAAAAGAAATTAGCAGTTTCCAAGTGGATAACTTGTTTTAAGAAGGGATGAGACAACGTTGAAGATGAAGCCCACAGTGACAGACCATCCACATCCATTTGGGAGGAAAAAAATAATCTTGTTCATGCCCTAAGAGAACTGAAAATTAACAGCAGAAACCAGAGCCAACACCACAGACATCTCAATTGGTTCAGCTTACACAATTCTGACTGAAAAATAAGTTCAGCAAACTGTCCACTAGATGGATGCCAAAACTCTTACAACACCCAGATCAACTGCAGATAAGAACAGAGCTTTCCATGAAAATGTAAATGAGTGGGGTAAAGGTTCTGAAGCATTTCGTCCAAGAATGGTAACAGGATATGTAATATGGCATTACCAGTATGATCCTGAAGACAAAGCACAATCAGAACAATGGCTACCAAGAGATGAAAGTGGTCCAGTCACGAGAAAGGTTATGGCAACAGTGTTCTGGGGTGTTCAAGTCATTTTGCCTACTGACTTTCTGGGAGGCCAAAGAATGATAACATATGCTTATTATGAAAGTGTTTTGAGAGCATTAGCCAAAACTTTGGCAGAAAAACACCTAAGAAAGCTCCATTAGAGTCCTCCTCTGCCACGACAATGCTCCTGCTCATTTCTCTCATCACACAGAACAATTTTACAAGAATTTCAATAGGAAGTCATTAAGCATCCACCTTATAGACCTGATTAGGCTCCTCTGACTTTTTATTTCCTGATCTTAAAAAAATCTATAAAGAACATCCATTTTTCTTCAGTTAGTAATGTACTAAAAGACTACACTGATATGGCTAAATTCCTCAATTCCAAAAGAACTGAGGGATGGACTAAATGGCTGGCATTATTGCTTACAGAAGTGTCTTGACCTTCATGGAGCCTATATTGAGAAATAAAATTTGTGTCTTTTATTTTTATACTTTAATTCAATTTTTCCTTGACCTTTTTGAAGTACCCTCATATTCCATAGATGACTGAATACAACATGGAAACAGGTTAAATTTGTGTAATGCCAAAGTGGTTGAAAGTAAGTTTTACTTTCATGTCAGATCTAAGCTAACAAATATAAAACTGAGAGGTTGGTGGTTACAAAAAAAATAACTCATTTGTATCACGGAGTTGGGAAAAAGTAAATGATTTTGTAAAAGTGGAATGTTTGCATGGAGCAATATTACTTAAAGTAGGGTGAAATAATGGCTTAAGAGTTTCCTTTTAGACATTTAAGCAGGGGCTGACTTAAATAAAAGTTTGCCAAATCTTGTAGAAGCAGCCAAGGACTATGCTGCAAATCAGAACTCTTCCAAGTAGACCTAGGCTCCTTCTAATTGGTCTAGACTAATGTGAAACCATTATTTTTAGTAACAGAGATGACTAATGCCCTTCTTAAATGTTGATCTTCCATATTGGTAGCTTAAGAGTAAAAACCACATTAGTCATCATGCTCTCAGTCTGGTCACGGTTTAGAATGTTAACCCAATTCATGGAGAGTACTTATACTTATGTAGTAGAAACTAGATTTGAGATAGGAAATAAAAGTATACAAAGTGTACTAAGCAGAATTAGTAATACACCCTAACTTCTATTTACGGATGCTTACTAAAATGGTTATGGAAATGATTATATAAAGATACAGAACCTTTATATAATCATAAATATATATTTGTGTATATATATATAATTTATATATAATCTTTATTATTTTTTTTGAGATCGGGTTTCGCTCATTGCCCAGACTAGAGTGTAATGGTGTGATCTCAGCTCACTGCAACCTCTGCCTCCCAGACACAAGTTATTCTCCTGTCTCAGCCTCCCAAGTAGCTGGGATTACAGGCACGCACCATCAAGCCCAGCTAATTCTTTTGTAAATTCAGTAGAGGTGGGGTTTCACCATGTTCATCAGGCTGGTTGCGAACTCCTGACCTCAGGTGATCCATCCACCTCGGCCTCCCAAAGTGCTGGGATTACAGGTGTGAGCCACCGCGCCCGGCCTCATTCATACATAACCTTTATATAATGGGCATGATTACATAAAGCAGCAGCAACCCTTTTCTTTCTAGTCCCCATGCCACTACCTAATCTAAGCACTCATTTTTTTCAGAAATCAGAATGCTGAATTTGCTAAAATTCCTTTTCTTCAGTATCTCCATTCTCTAGACCATTCTAAATGCAGATGCCAAATTCAGTTTTTCGAAATGCCACTCTCTACAAAAGATAGTCAATATCTTCTCCATAACCAACTGTAAAGTTCTACCTTTTTTGCCTAGAATTTAAAGCTTTCTATAAACTGGTCCCAGTCTAATTTTTCCTTTTTCAATTATGAAATATTTAAAATGTTAAAATAACAGGAACTAATAAATGAATATAACAGATACCCTGTAACCCAACACCCAGATATAACAATGTATTAACTTTTTTGCTTTTGAAAAGGCTAAATAAAGCATCTAGTTAAAGTGTGCTATTCATCCCATCTCCTTCTCTTTAGTAAAAGGATAAAACCTTGCTGTAAATAAAAATGTCAAGTAGGAAATAAGAAACAAGGAACAAAATACTTAAAAATATAAAAACATAATTCTTCATTATGTCACAATAAGAATAATTTCTAAAAATGCTACCCATTTACTAACCTTAGATTAGAAGGCTTGAAAGTCAGAAAATAACAATAAAAATGGCAATTAATACATCTTAAATGGGGTAAAAAGTATATACTAATTCTCTCATCCTCATCCCTTATTCCTCTAACAAAAGGTTGAGAAGACTGGCAAGTCAGACTAGGAAGGGTGCTTTAATAACCTATATGTATGCAAACCAAGATGGCTTACAACCTCAGCAACCAAAATAATTGGCAAAAATCACACTTTCTTTTGTGCGCTTATGGAAAAGCTGGGGGGAAAGGGAAACTTAAGAAGAGGTTAAAATATTTGAGATGAATCAGTACACAAGATAAGGGAAAACCATACAATTTCAAACATATAATTATACAAATACCATAAAAAGTAACATTAAAATGCCTGAAAAAAATACCAGGTAAAAATATGGCTTGGACTAATCCAATTTTTCCAACTTGAACTACATAAGATTTTTTATTTTACTGCCTGAAATCTAAAAGTCAATATAACCTATAAAGTAAAATGTGAAAGTCATAAGGAGAAATCACACTGTTTAACAATCTCAGTATAACTTGGTTCATAAATTGGGGCAGGAAATCACAGGTTTGGTGGGTGGCCCAAAATTTCTCCAAGTGGATTAGCTTTCCCCTTAAAGGCTTGGGAGAAAATCTTTCCTCTAGAAATACTATGATCAGAAAGCACTATTTCAGTATTTTGAAACAAAGTGTATAATAAAGTGTATTTTTTATACAAGTTTTGTTTATGTCAGTTTTTAATAAACATAAATGTGGGAAAAATTCACGATAGTAAAAACAAATTTTTATTCTGAGTGCAACTATCTTTTGTTGTACTTTAAATATTGACAGATTATGGAAAGAGATTTAAATTAAAGAGCGTAATAGAAGTAGTTCCTGTAGAAAGTAGGTTTACTACTGCTGCATTAACTCAGATCTATTAGATCAGCTTACAGATAATGTTAAGATTAGATGTAAAACATAATACCCATAAAATATTTTATAACATTTTCATATAAAATAAACGTTAATCCTTAGCATCTTTGCCAGATTCCAGTTTGGTTAACTTCTTTCCATTGAAATATACCTCTTTAGTTAAAAAGAAAAATGTAACAGCTTAACCTTTAAAAAATCTATAATTTGAATCCGTAATACCTCAAAAATTATAGACATTTCCAATTTTAAATGAAAACATGCATTACATTCAAAGGTCTGCATAGGCATAAATATTTTTCTTTTTCATATAGTCAAATTAACTTTGGGCACTGCATTTTCCTCAAAACAATCCTTTGTTCTCATTGCTCCCTTACGGAGAAGGTCTTCCTCTAATTAATTTCACTTGACAAAATCCTGCCCATTCTTTAAGGGTCAGTTAAAACATTTCTTCCATGAGGCCTTCCCCACCTCCCAAAAGGAATGCATCTCTTTCTGAGCACCAGTGTCTTCCATATTTGAGCCAGTAATGCAGCACCTAACACATACTGCCTTCCTGCCTTTTTTTTTTTTTCCTGAATATGTATTACAACTTTTCTAGTAGGATGAAAGCTTCTTAAGGGTAGGATCTTGTCTTCATTTTAGTATAGCACAGTGCTTAAGAGTGTGATCTCTGGTGTCAAACTGCATGGGTTTAAGCCAGTCTTCCCAAATCGCTGGCTGTGTGACCTTGAGCAAATTGTGAAATATTCTATGGCTCATCTGCTTCATTTGTAATATGGGATAATAACAGCACCTACTTGACAGGGATATGAGGACTTATTGCAAGTGTTTGCAATCACTGTCATCATCATCATTTTTTTATGTTCCACATGTACGTAGCCCAGGGCCTTGAATACAACAGATGTTTAATAAATGCTTGTTAACTTG
Organism: Rhinopithecus roxellana; assembly: GCF_007565055.1. Classification (NCBI taxonomy): domain Eukaryota; kingdom Metazoa; phylum Chordata; class Mammalia; order Primates; family Cercopithecidae; genus Rhinopithecus; species Rhinopithecus roxellana. The sequence goes on from NC_044551.1 coordinate 109,868,911, forward strand.
AATTTTTTTAAGTTTTCAAACTAAGTGGAAAATAAAGCCATGTGGAAAATGCTGAGTAAGGAAAACAAAAACTCTCATATGTAATGTTTTAAATAAGCAATAAGTAGATAAACTTAAGTACATAGTTATGTAAATGTCCCAAAAAATTACTTTTTGGAAAGTGTGTAACATCACTGCTAAATATAACCTAAATATGATCACTATTCTGAAAGCTATTCTCATACCTAGAGGTTGTCTGAGAGGCCCTTTACATAAATAATCAAGGTCAATTTCAACAGTACTACCAGAACTTAATGAAAAATCTTGACTTTGGGGGATAGTGAAAAAAAAGCCAATATGCAGAATATTATGCTCTAGCAGAAAGAGCATGTGGAGAGCTGGCCTCCTTTCCCACATCACATTGCTTATTAAATTGCAATTTCTAGCTCTCTTTAGATGTAATGTCTCTTGAACACAGACCACCAATAATGCAAAATTGTGTTATTTTGTGAAAGCAGACAAAATGCCTGTAATAGAATGAGGCTATGAAATTCATTTCACTGGTGACCACATCCAGAGATTAAGCCATAATATCAAAAACATTGTTCCTACATTTTAAAGAACACATGAAAACAAAATGAAATGTTAGCTACTCTGAATATAGGCAGTGTCTGAGATTTTTCGGACATGAACATATTAATGATAAGCTATATGACTGCATGTCATTTACATGGAATGGACTTGCTATAAAAATCAAATAATGTCTTAGGCTAAAAGAACTGACCATACTTTGCATTTACATGACACCTATTTTTCAAGGAGCTCAAGATATTTTGCAAAATCTGACAGAAATGGTATATCTCTCCATCAAGCTCCTAAAGGAAAAAAATGTTAAGAAAAGCACGTGAGTAAGAAAAGCACATGAGAAATTAGCAATATGGGGCAGTGCTCAGACCTATCAGTCATACAGGATATTACAATGTTGTGTCTGTCATGTAAGCAGGTGGGCCTCAGGCTTCTGTTTTCAAATCAAGCCTTGACTTGACCTTTACATGACTTTCTAGTTAACGCTCTCGCATCATCTGATAACAGAAGAGACAGGGAGTTGTAGAAAATATAATCTTTGCATGCTAAGTGCTACAGTGAATGTAACAGGAATGTCAGGTGCTGTGAAACGAATTGTCAAATTACAGACCTAGATTTTAGTGAAGGGACATCCTGATGCTGCGCTTTCACTAAGCAGTAATTTTTGTAACTACTAAAGGGAATAAACTAAAATATTAACCACTTCCATGGCTTCATACATATATTCAAAATTTGACCTGAATTACAGCTCAACAAACCTGCAGAAGAAAACCCTCTTTCTTCCCCCAGCACCAAGTTCTGTACTTTAATCACTAAAATTCCTCTAAGAAGAATGTACACCTGAGAAAGCAGGGCCAGATGGATTCTAAACAGCAAGAGGCAGCTGGGAAACAGAAGAGTTTGACTTGATTTAGGGGCCACTCCTTTAGTTAAGGCTCCCGCATTTTACATAATAGGTATATAGGTTCACATTCTGAATAAAGTCTGGCTCTCTAAAAATCTTTTCAGGAAGTACAGTTTGCTCTGTCGACAAAAACAGTCAAACTGTAAAATATTTTAAGAGATTTATTCTGAGTCAAATATGAGTGACCACGGCTTGTGACATAGCCCTCAGGAGGTCCTGAGAACACGTGCCCAAGGTGGTCGGGGTACATTTTGGTTTTATATATTTTTACGGAGGCATGAGATATCAAACAAATACATTTAAGAAATACATTGGTTTGGTTCAGAAAGGCAGAACAATGCAAAGTGGGCGGGGCGGGGAGGGCTTTCAGGCTATAGGTAAATTTAAACATTTTCTAGTTGACAATTGGTTTATCTCAAGACCTGGGATCAATGGAAAGGAATGTTCAGGTTAAGATAAACGATTGTGGAGACCAAGTTTTATTGTGCAGAGGAATCTCTCAGAGAGATTCTTATCGTATCTAAAAGGGTGTCTGGCTCTTAGTTAATTATCTCCCGGATCTGGAAAGAAAGGAAGGAAAACAAACGGGAAAGGGGATTCTCTATAAGATGTGCATTTTTCCCACAAGAGACTTTGCAGGGCAATTTCAAGGTATGGCAAGGAAATATATTTTGGGGTTAAATATTTTTTCCTTGTCTCATAATGTTATGCCAGAGTCAGATTGAAAAGTAAGTCACGATACATAGAGTCAAATAAAACCCATCTGATGAGAATTTATGGTTTTAGGGCATGACTCTCTAGATCCCTTAGGTAGGAATTTGGGTAAGATAAAAAAATCAGAGCTTAGTCCTCAGCTCCAATTCAAATGTATCTTAGTGTTTCATAGATGTTTTTAAAAAGTCCTCCAATAGCAAAAATATAAACTATTTCATTTTCTAAAATATATGTGTGTATAAGTAAAAACTGCTTATATATTCGTGAAGAATTTCTACACAACCATAGACATTTTAAATGATGGCAACCAATATCAAACCAAATAAGCAAACAATTAAAAAATGTGTTTAGCATGACAACCAGTATGAACCAATTTCAAACAATTTCATGTTTTCCCTTTGTAAGGTTAACTATTTATATTACAGCCACTAAAGATACAATTTCCAAAGCACTGTTTTCAAATTTTATACTTTTTTTCAAAAGGAAACAATAGTGCCTGATAATACTTACATTGGCCATTTTAAATGCCAGATTGTAACATATTTGACATAGAAATATTGCCAGATATTGTGCAAATGGGCCTAACCGGTACCTCAAATCATTTTGGGAATCAGTAATAATGAGGGTATAAAAAATGATCTTCATTTTGCTGGTACAAAATATAAAGGACAAAATGCTTAGGTATTTTATCTTCAGCTCACTTCAGAGTGAAAAGATTTGGGAACACATGACTTAATAACCAACACTTACAAAATAATTCACTTTTATAATGAGTTATACATTTAAACATAATTAACATACTTGAAAAAACTGGCCCTAAATTCAATCTTCAACTCTAAGAAAATCATATTTTAATTGCTAATGATGAAACGCAGGCATTTGTTTTGGTATAGTATTGGTAATTAAGAAACTGAAGAATTATGGATAAAACAAAAACACGCATGCGCATCACCTGTAAATCCTCTTTGGTCTAACTTTGAGCCATTAATGACCATTCTCTTTAAAGTTAATTTCAAAAGGCAACACGAATAAATTGGTTCATAACATATATTAAACTTCTATTCTGTTGAAAACTATATTATTAACTGACACTTCAGCAGTTTTGAGGGTGTAGAAATTTTAATCTAACAGGTAAGTGTAGGGCAAATGAAAATATACAAAACTAGATCCAAAGAGAACAAGATGAGAGGAGACACTGATCAGAATAGCATAGCATCTGAAGAGGAAAGTACCAGCTCTTTAGTCAGACTGCCTGTGTCTGAATCCTGATTCTACCACTTATTAGTGTGGCCTCAAACAAAGTAATTAACCTCTCTGTGCCTTATTTTCCTTATCTGTATCTGGAAAAAATAATACAAACTTACCTCAAGGGACTGTGTTAAAGATCATATGACATGTAAAGTGCTTAGAATAGTCAAAGATACAAAGTAAGTGCTCAATAAAAATTAGCTAATTATTATTATAAGACTAAAAGGAAAAAATATTTCTGAAACCGAAACAGTTAAGAATGGCTGGCCAGTGGAACCAAAGGTTGAAGAGAGATCCAGAAGACAGAGAACAGAGACAGGAGCACTGAACCTACTGGTAAGATTTCAAAAAGAACAGTTTAAGTTGATAAGTGAAGATACAAGTTAGACCACTAAAAGTCTGGTTGTTGATAGGAATGAGGAAGCCAGAAATCTGTACATATACAAAAATATGGAAAATAAAGACAACAAAATGGATAAAAAGAAAGAAGAGGCAGGAGTCGGGTGTTTTGGTCAATAATAACCAGAAAGATGTCAAATAAGTGCACTGAAATAAACATTTCTAGTCATGGTAACATGTTTTTAGAGATACCCAGCTGCAGGCTGCACTGACGAATTTGATAAAAGAGTTAATAAGTTATGATAAGAATATACATCTACATTACTCATAACCTTACCAAAAAATAAATATAAAATAAGGAGGATCACCACCACCTGCAACAAGAAAATCCTCCAAATACCCACAGAACTCAGTGGTACCCTAGGCAAGATTAGTAAACCTTAAAAGGAAACAGCAATGGTCACATCTACAATTTTCATCTCCATGAGTACACCTATGATTTCTGATTGAATCCAGCTTTTCTATTCAATAAACAGTTGTGAACATTATAATCGACTTCTTTTTAACCAAAACTAGTCATGTTAGCAAATTAGGTAGTACTGAGAAATTTAATTAGTTATAGCAGTTTTCTTTGTGAAATATGTTTTTACTCAGTTTTGGATGCAGGTGCACTTTTAAAAGTAAAGCAACACATTTCCACAGGCTACTGATGTCTCTCAAGTAGGACTTGGCTTTACTAGAAAATAGTAAAAGAGAAAAATAAAGTCAGATTTGGCAAGTCTTCACAAGGCATACAAAACCAATTGCAAAGGTTTGCTAGTCATTTTCAATATTCACAAAGAGAACATGTTTCTTCACAACTTTTTTCTATTTTTGAATAATGACAAACATACAATAGTTATTCCACAAATAAACTCTAACTATATAAATGAAACTCTTTTCTTATTCTCTTTTAAATGCCTATTAGCAAACTTTGTTTCAAAATACCATTATAAAAAATATGACAAATTCAAGCCTGGGGTCTAATATTAAATTCATTTTCCAAAAATGTAATTAATTAAAATGAAGTTATAAACAAATCTCTGTCCATTTTAGAAGACCGTTAATTTTCTTGTACAGATGAGCTACTGCTCTGCAGGACCATTAATATAACAACCTAATTTTCTCTTTTTACTAAATCTTGCCTAGAGCAAGACAGTGAAGTTCTTTTATAATCTCTATTAAAGTACATGAGGGTTTACTTCTTTAATATTGGTAAGTTAAAATTTTCAAGATACTGACATGCCATAGCACTTTTGAAAATAACATGCCTACTAAATGGGTCAATATTGAATACGTCAAAACAATCCATTTGCTACCAAGAAATAAAAATATCACCTTACGCAAGGTGTTCTTAAACAGGATGACTAACAATAAACATTACCCAAGAAATTTCTCCAAAGACAGTGGTTTACACAGGGAAAAATAATAAATTGGTGATAGAGGCTAATGCTAAATAAACGTCCTCTCTAAATTCATTAAACACCAGCAATATTCAGCACATTTTTCTCCCTTTAAAATATGTTGATAAGCCTCCATTGAAATGATTTCATCATCTCTTAGTTCTCTTAATTTCAAAATCTGTATTTTTACATTTTACTTTAAAAAAAAAAATGGATGGCAAATGAGGACACATATACTTCTTTTCTTTCCCCTCAAATTCCATATAAAATATATTTCTAAAAAGAAGAAACAATGATAGTGCAGGAAAATAATAACCACTGCAGACCAAAAATTCTGAAGAAGTTCTATAAACAACAACAACAACAACAACAAAGAGGAGATGTGATTAGTTTAAAGGCAAAATCAGATTTGAGAAAGTGCAGTTAAAACAAGAAAGTGTGAGTCTGCTATAGAGGCTCAGAGAAACTCAAAGCTCATGGTCAATAAATAACAAAAGCAGCAGTATATTTTCCCAAATGTGATTTCTGACTGTGGAGAGTCCCAGATTAGAGAAACAGAATAAGGTGGCAGCCAATTGATGCAAAGGTAGTCCCAAACCCACATAAAAACTTCTGCAACCAGGAATACCCTGCCCAGCCATGCCCACTTCTTTTGCCCTACAGTTACTGGATGAAGGCTTCTGTAATGAGAATCTACATACCCCAAGAAGTATAAAGGGATTCTCATTTGGGCTGATGAAATATATACTCTCCAGCCACCAAGACTGTTCAGTCTAGGCTCTCAACTATTCAACAAACAAGAACGAACCAAAAATCACCAAACACTTGAGGAAAAATTTGCAAGAAAGTCACCAAACTTAACATATTGAAGAAATAACACTCAGCAGAGTAAAAGAAACAGAGGAAAATGTTAAATATAATTATCATTCTCAGTGAGATTTGAAAAGATAGCACACTGACAAAAAGAACAATTATAAAAAAGGAGTACTACAAAATTAAAAACATGACGAACAAAATAATGACAATACAAAGCCTTAAAAAAGAAACTGAAAAATTAAAGGACCTTTGAGACCAGACTGGCCAACACGGTGAGACCCCGTCTGTACTAAAAATACAAAAATTGGCCACGCATGGTGGCGTGCACCTGTAATCCCAGCTACTCTGGAGGCTAAGGTGGGAGAATCACTTGAACCCAGGAAGCAGAGGTTGCCGTGAGCCAAGATTGCATCAATGCATTCCAGCCTGGGTGACACAGCGAGACTCTCAGAAATAAATAAATAAATAAATAAATAAAGGACCTAGAGGAGCTATAAGACAAAGACAAAAGATCATTTAGAATCCACTGCAAAATGAGCAAATACAAAGTAAGAGAAAAGGAGGATAGATCTAGTTCTAGTAGTTACTGAATGAAAGAATAAAACAGAGAGAACTGAGTAGAAAAAGTAATCACAGAAATAAAAGAAGAAAACTTCCCTTAGCTAAAGGTACATTCAGGTTTCAGAAAAAAGCAGAGGTGCAGGGAGAGGTAGCTAAGGAAAAGCATTAACAATATGGCATCCTAGTATAACATCAAACCCCAAGGATAAAAATTCCAAAATCTTCCAAAGAGAAAGAAAGAAGACGAAGGGATGAAAAAGGATCATCTACAGTGGTACAAAAATTATATTGATATCAGAATTCTTTTTAGCAATATGAGAAAAGTCAATAGAATAGTATTTTCAAAGATCTAAGATCAAATTACTTAAACACAGAACTCTATGTCAAGTCTAATTAGCAATGAAATGAGAATAAATACACATTTTCAGTCATGCAAAGACAGGCTAGTTTAATACCTTCAGATACAATCTAAGAATTATTAAATGATCAATTCTAGTAAAACAAAAAAAAATCAATCTAGAGAAAAAAAGATGTGGTGGTGTCCAAAAAGTAGTAAACTAAATTTAAATAATTATTTATGCATAATTTTAAAAGGAAATAATCTAAAATTAAAATACAAAAGTATTCTAGAATAGTAACAGGGAGGAAGAGAATAAGTGTGCTATAGATCTTGTCTAGGGGAGGAATAGATATGCTACAAAATTTAAGACATCGTTAGAAATGAGTATTGACATTCGGTAAGAGTGAAGGTTTCAGATGTGTTCACAATACAATTTTTATTCTTTAAACAAGCAGATGTCCATGAATGGAAAAGAAATCCAATTTATATGCCTTTAAATTCAATATGAACTCGCTTTTCTTCAAATATACTCATATTTGTAGATCTGTATTGATATGTAAACATTATTTACCATTATACCATTCCTGGGGCTGCTGAACCCTCTTTAAAATCAATTGGACAAAAATGATTACAGATAGCCTTGAACATTCTACATCACACAGAACCAAATAATGAAATTGGGTATACAAAACTGTGATTCAAAAAGCTTCAGGATTAATTCGTGAAAAATTACTTCTCCCCAAATTCAGAAGATCACAAAATCTTTATCTTCTAGGCACATTATACAAAGTGGTCCACATATAAGAATCTTAGAATTTTCTGTTGCTGATATTTCAATTAAAATTGATCTGAACCCACCATAATATTCCTTTTGATATATTATTTCTTTTGGAAAAATTAACCTAATTTTGAAAAGAGCTGATCGCCTTAAATGTGTTTACAAAAAAGAACATGAAGTCTTAAACTAATACCATGATTTCAGGTAAAGGGCCCCCTGCTAAGAAAAATGCTGAGGGTCTAAATGAGCCTTCCATTTACTGTGTACTCTTGTGTACTCATTAAGAGCAAACCACCTGTCAAAAGCTGTTTTGTCTTATTGTTTCACTTAAATGCCCTCCTATGCATTTTACTTTCATAAATTTCATATGAAAGTAAATAAATATTTCTATACCATGGAGTATCTGGAACTGGTTAGTACAGAAGTTAAAAATATTATTAGGAGAAAAAGAGAAGCAGTCCATCTTTCTACTCAGTAGACAACAAGCTATATATTTAAAAATCTCTATAAAGGCCCTTTGTAAAGGTTGAGCATCCCTAATCTGAAAATCTGAAATTCTCCAAAATCTGAAAGTTTTTGAGCATTGACATGACACTACAAGTAGAAAATTCTCCAAGTGACCTCATGTGATGGGTTGCAGTCAAAATGAAGGAACACAGCACATGGTTTATTCAGAATGTCTCCTCATTCCTAGAGGACCCATTTCTTGGTCCCTCAAGTGTTTCCAGTATTTCTTCTTATCTAAAAAATAAAATAAAATACAGTGTAGAGTAACCTTTTAATAAAAACAGCATTGTAGGCAAAGTCTGAAAGCCTGCCATTGTTTGTTGTTGTTATTGTTTTAACAGCTGATACAGGTATTCTGGTGATGCTATTATGCTGCTTAGTTACTCTGAACTCATTTTTTTTCACTGTTAAGTACATACATGTAAGTCTAAGAAAATGGCTGTTTATCAGTAACATACAAATTCAGAGTCAGGAATGACAGTGATGCCAAACACCACAGAGTGTCCACATGGCTGGCTGAGACAGGGATACCTTTGCTTTCTGATGGTTCAATGTATGCAAACTTTGTTTAACGAGGAAAATTATTTAAAAGATTACATTAAACTACCTTCAAGCTATATGTTTATGGTATACATAAAAAATAAATGAATTCACGTTGAGACTTGGGTCCCATTCCAACATATCTCATTATGTGTATGAAAACATTACAAAATGCAAAAAAAAAAAAATCCAAAATCTGAAACATTTCTGGTTCCAAGCATTTTGGATAAGGAATACTCAACCTGTATATTGTTTCAAATGCCAAAGATGGAGATGAGAAAAATGCCCATCCTTTGATTTCTTTAAATATAAATCCAAGAACCTTTAATCAAGATTCTTCAGATCTTAACTGTCATATACGTGCAAAGGGAATTTCTATAGTACCCAAAATACAAGGTGTTACAGTCTATTATAGATTAAAACCAACACCTAAATTATACTTCACTATAATCATGTCATAGCTACTGACTGTCAGACACAGAAAAATAATATTCTTCATATACTCAATAACCTCAAAATGAACAGAAGTCGTATACTACCATTTGAAGTTTCCACTCGTCTCCAAGATCAGTCCCATTTGGTGATTCAAAATCATTTTGGATGAAACATGGTTAACTCTCATTATATTGTAGATTCTTTTCTTCTTAGATATCCATTCAGAAGACAGGTACAGCATTTTAATAAAATAAAATATTACAGACATCACCCTTGGGATATTTTTCAAATGCTTTTGGAAATTTTTTATAGAAGGTAATTTCAGTCATGCATATTTGGGCTAATTTATTTAGCTGAGATTGAATACGAAAATAGCTCAATATGCATATCCATGAAATTTAAGGAAATGAGAAAAATTAAGAGTGGATCTAACTGCAATGTTTCTGAACACTACATTCAATTCCCACTACTAAATGGTTTAAAGATAAGAATTATGTTCTTCTTTTCTACTTAATGAGACTAACATTTCTTAATGTTTTAATAAAATATTCTTGATGTCTTACAGGCAAAAAAGATACAACCGGAAAAAGTAAGCATTCATGGGTTGCATCTTTTTTGCCCGTAAGATATGAAGAATAAGTAACTGAATACATATATTCAGTTAGCATATATGTACACTATTAAATAACAGTGTTAGCTTATGCTATTATTAAATTCAAACTAAGATTATAAAATGTAAAGACTATCTAACTGTTCCTAAATTATATCTCATCTATATATTAGCAAATGTCTTCAGAGGAAACGGTAGTTTCCGTAGACGCCTAAGATTCGACTACTTCTCTTGAAAATAGAGTCTGCTCACAAACAAATGGAAGAACATACCATGCTCATGGATAGGAAGAAACAATATCGTGAAAATGGCCATACTCCCCAAGGTTATTTATAGATTCAATGCCATCCCCATCAAGCTACCAATGAGTTTCTTCACAGAATTGGAAAAAACTGCTTTAAAGTTCATATGGAACCAAAAAAGAGCCCGCATTGCCAAGACAATCCTAAGTCAAAAGGACAAAGCTGGAAGCGTCACGCTACCTGACTTCAAACTATACTACAAGGCTACAGTAACCAAAACAGCATGGTACTGGTACCAAAACAGAGATATAGACCAATGGAACAGAACAGAGTCCTCAGAAATAATACCGCACATCTACAGCCATCCGATCTTTGACAAACCTGAGAGAAACAAGAAATGGGGAAAGGATTCCCTATTTAATAAATGGTGCTGGGAAAATTGGCTAGCCATAAGTAGAAAGCTGAAACTGGATCCTTTCCTTACCCCTTATACGAAGATTAATTCAAGATGGATTAGAGACTTAAATGTTAGACCTAATACCATAAAAACCCTAGAAGAAAATCTAGGTAGTACCATTCAGGACATAGGCATGGGCAAGGACTTCATGTCTAAAACACCAAAAGCAACGGCAGCAAAAGCAAAAATTGACAAATGGGATCTAATTAAACTAAAGAGCTTTTGCACAGCAAAAGAAACTACCATCAGAGTGAACAGGCAACCTACAGAATGGGAGAAAATTTTTGCAACCTACTCATCTGACAAAGGGCTAATATCCAGAATCTACAAAGAACTCAAACAAATATACGAGAAAAAAACAACCCCATCAAAAAGTGGGGAAAGGATATGAACAGACATTTCTCAAAAGAAGATATTCATACAGCCAACAGACACATGAAAAAATGCTCATCGTCACTCGCCATCAGAGAAATGCAAATCAAAACCACAATGAGATACCATCTCACACCAGTTAGAATGGCAATCATTAAGAAGTCAGGAAACAACAGGTGTTGAAGAGGATGTGGAGAAATAGGAACACTTTTACACTGTTGGTGGGATTGTAAACTAGTTCAACCATTATGGAAAACAGTATGGCAATTCCTCAAGGATCTAGAACTAGATGTACCATATGACCCAGCCATCCCACTACTGGGTATATACCCAAAGGATTATAAATTATTCTACTACAAAGACACATGCACACGTATGTTTATTGCGGCACTATTCACAATAGCAAAGACTTGGAATCAACCCCAATGTCCATCTGTGACAGACTGGATTAAGAAAATGTGGCACATATACACCATGGAATACTATGCAGCCATAAAAAAGGATGAGTTTGCGTCCTTTGTAGGGACATGGATGCAGCTGGAAACCATCATTCTTAGCAAACTATCACAAGAACAGAAAACCAAACACCGCATGTTCTCACTCATAGGTGGGAACTGAACAATGAGATCACTTGGACTCGGGAAGGGGAACATCACGCACTGGGGCCTATCATGGGGAGGGGGGAGGGGGGAGGAGGGAGGGATTGCATTGGGGAGTTATACATGATATAAATGATGAATTGATGGGTGCTGACGAGTTGATGGGTGCAGCACACCAACATGGCATAAGTATACATATGTAACAAACCTGCACGTTATGCACATGTACCCTAGAACTTAAAGTATAATAAAAAAAAAAAAAAAAAAAAAAAAGAAAATAGAGTCTGCTTTAATTTGTGAAATATCTGTATAATGGGGAACAAATACTTAATGAACAATAAACTGAAGGTAAGAACATAATGGAAAAATCAGCATTTAAAAAGCCAGCTTCAGAAAACAATGAACAAGCATAATAATAAAAACAGGTTGCACCTATCTTCTTGCCTACTTGGTAGCATCACTTAGGAGCTCTGCGCACATGGGTAGCTTTGGACACGGGCAAGTTTCGCTTTAGGCAGGAACTTAAATGCACTGGTAGGAAAACTGCACCTCCCCGCCCCACAACCCAAGCCAGAATAACATAGGCTTAGTTGTGGCGTGCCAAGAGGCATGACAGAAATGTCACTCTTTCCCATATGGTTCTTTGCTCACAAGAACTAAGATCAGACTGGTTTCTAATCTGGGTTGCAAAAGTGAAGTAGGGGAGCCAATTGCCCCAGTTTCAGATATGGTCCTTTAATTGAGTCTCCTGTTTTGAGCTCTATATCTTCATCCTTGCAGATTCTCAGACCAGAGACTCTCCAGGGTTCAGGCAGGCTGATCATTTCCCTCCCATCTCTTCCTCTGCACTGCTTGTTCCATCAGTTAGCTCATTCCCATTTTTCCTTCTAGTAATTTCTTGAAAACATACAAGTGCTAGTAAGTCTCTCTGATTTTCTTTGTTCCACGGATGTACTCCTTTATGTATATGCCTCTATGCCTTTGTTTTAGTGAGGTGTCAGGAAGGTAAGAAGTTATCATGTATGCTCAGTCCTCCATCTTCAATCAAATAGATTTTTTTTTTCCTTTTTAGCCAAACTACTTCCATGTAGTATCTCCAATTGTGTATACAAATCTTGTCTGCTAACCCATAGAACAGCTACCCTTTCTAAGAACAAATAAAAACGCCACAGCATTTCAATTTAATATAAATTGTATATGAATTGAAAATTATACCTGAAAGATAACACATTATTATTACTATACCCAATGCATAATTAAGAAAACCAATTCATCTAGTGAATCTCAAAAAGATTCAGTTTCTGTTTCAGGTTCAAAAGTTTCCTTACAAACTAAAAGATAAAAATGTAATTTTTACCAGTTATCACAGCGATTGAATTAGTTCCAAGATAATGAAAACTAGATGTTTGAAAGTAAAAAGTTAGATTTCTTTCAAAACAGGGAATGAATAAAAAAGATCAACGATGGTTAATACATGGAAGTTTGAGGGAATATAAATTATCATTATTCATAAAATGAAATTTGAAAAATATAACAATATAAAACTTGAACATTCTGGAAACATATTAACTTTATGATAAATATACTACTAAACAAATATAATTGTTAAGTGACTTAAGTGAATCATAGATAATTAAATCATTATGTTGACTTTATTACTTTACTGTCATTGTCGGTTCATTTCATAAAATCAGATGTGGACCTAATCTCTTGCCAAGAATTCTCCCAGAAAACACAAATATAACAAGAAGCATAAGCCATACAAAGGCAACTAAAACTCTGTACTACATTACACACCTATTTTTAAGATTTTAATTGGCTATAGTAAGAGAAAATTATTTTATAAACTATAATATAGTTTATGTGATATAAATCCATTGACCATCACAGTCGTGCCAGCATTACCTTTCAAAATTCGAATGTTTGTAACCCATAAGGTGTAGATGTGAACATGGGGGAATTAACCCTGACTAGTCTCTTCTCATTTCTAAATTCTCTAGTCAATTTCAAATTCTCAATATTTTATTAATGCTTTAGTACTTTACTACCATTACAAATAAGAATTCCTTTTTATTTAATATCAAAGTAACTTCCAAATCATTGTGATGCAACAAATATGATTAATTAAAATTTTCCACTGAAACAAATGAGCACTACAAAACTGGATTTTGTGGTTTGCCATGGCCAGGCCACTTGATTTATCCAGATATCCAACAGATGAAAGATCCAAACACAAATCCACAATAATCACTGAAATAATGTTGGGGCATACCTCAATGTTTTCATCAGACACAAATCCACAATAATCACTGAAATAATGTTGGGGGCATACCTCAATGTTTTCATCAGACACAAATCCACAATAATCACTGAAATAATGTTGGGGGCATACCTCAATGTTTCATCAGACACAAATCCACAATAATCACTGAAATAATGTTGGGGGCATACCTCAATGTTTTCATCAGACACAAATCCACAATAATCACTGAAATAATGTTGGGGGCATACCTCAATGTTTTCATCAGACACAAATCCACAATAATCACTGAAATAATGTTGGGGGCATACCTCAATGTTTTCATCAGACACAAATCCACAATAATCACTGAAACAATGTTGGGGGCATACCTCAATGTTTTCATCAGACACAAATCCACAATAATCACTGAAACAATGTTTGGGGCATACCTCAATGTTTTCATCAGACACAAATCCACAATAATCACTGAAATAATGTTGGGGCATACCTCAATGTTTTCATCAGACACAAATCCACAATAATCACTGAAATAATGTTGGGGGCATACCTCAATGCTTTCATCAGACACAAATCCACAATAATCACTGAAATAATGTTGGGGGCATACCTCAATGTTTTCATCAAACACAAATCCACAATAATCACTGAAATAATGTTTGGGGGCATACCTCAATGTTTTCATCAGACACAAATCCACAATAATCACTGAAATAATGTTGGGGCATACCTCAATGTTTTCATCAGACACAAATCCACAATAATCACTGAAATAATGTTTGGGGGCATACCTCAATGTTTTCCTCAGACACAAATCCACAATAATCACTGAAATAATGTTGGGGCATACCTCAATGTTTTCATCAGACACAAATCCACAATAATCACTGAAATAATGGTGGGGCATACCTCAATGTTTTCATCAGACACAAATCCACAATAATCACTGAAATAATGTTGGGGGCATACCTCAATGTTTCATCAGACACAAATCCACAATAATCACTGAAATAATGTTGGGGGCATACCTCAATGTTTTCATCAGACACAAATCCACAATAATCACTGAAATAATGTTTGGGGGCATACCTCAATGTTTTCATCAGACACAAATCCACAATAATCACTGAAATAATGTTGGGGCATACCTCAATGTTTTCATCAGACACAAATCCACAATAATCACTGAAATAATGGTGGGGCATACCTCAATGTTTTCATCAGACACAAATCCACAATAATCACTGAAATAATGTTGGGGGCATACCTCAATGTTTCATCAGACACAAATCCACAATAATCACTGAAATAATGTTGGGGGCATACCTCAATGTTTTCATCAGACACAAATCCACAATAATCACTGAAATAATGTTGGGGGCATACCTCAATGTTTTCATCAGACACAAATCCACAATAATCAGTGAAATAATGTTGGGGGCATACCTCAATGTTTTCATCAGACACAAATCCACAATAATCACTGAAATAATGTTTGGGGGCATACCTCAATGTTTTCATCAGACACAAATCCACAATAATCACTGAAATAATGTTTGGGGGCATACCTCAATGTTTTCATCAGACACAAATCCACAATAATCACTGAAATAATGTTGGGGCATACCTCAATGTTTTCATCAGACACAAATAAAGAAGATTTCAATAAAGAGTAAATACTTCTTTGTAATTATCTGTTATCTGAAACAGCCCCAACCATAGCAGTCCCAAATATACCAAGGTAATGAGAATGTATGATGAAAAATATGACTTTAAAGGAAGAGTATGGATGTAACCATGCTCTGATGTGAATATATTTTTCTTTCACTAAAAACAATAAAAATTGCTAAAGACAATATCATTAACATTTAACACAGCTTAAAACTATAATAATGGGCACGATACCATTTACTGTTACTTATTATTACTTGGTTTTAGAAATCTCCAGGATGTTCAAACAAGATGTCAGTAACTTAAATTCCTTTTGTTTCAAATAATATGCATGGTGAGAAACTGCTTTTATGTTTTTTTCTGTCTCTGGTATTCTATTTCAATTTTGTCAGTATATTTCTGGATCCAAGAGATAGCAACATACATGAGCTGCTTCACATGACAGATTTTGTTTTTATTTTAGTGTTGTTTTTAAAGTTCATAGAAAAGGAAAACAAGAATACTTGCACAGCCAGGCCATAGTAACTCAACTTTGTCTCTAACAGAACCAATAGAGACCTGTATGAATAACTGCTACACGGAAGGCCACTCCCAGAAATTGTGCAAGTCTTTAGACCAGGACAAATGTATTAAAACAAAACAAAACAAAATTACAACAAAAACGGAACTTCACAGGCTATTTTGATGCCTTACTAGGGTCTGGCATACCTGGCATAGATCAGCATTAAGGGCTTTACTTTCTCGTTATTTTCCTTTACCTTTCCCAAGTCTTCGTTGTAAACGACTTTTATTCTTTCTCTGTCAAACAGGCTACCTGCTTTACAAATGCCTAACTCTTAACATTATACTTTTTCTAATTACCCCTCACAGGGCTGCCTTGTAGTTCCATCTGTATCTGAACTGAAACTTTCAGTGCTGTCCAAAAGTTACACTTAAGTCAATTAATGCACTCCTAAATTGTAATTAAGAGAAATTCAAGGTCATAGAAAGATGACTATTTAATAAATATTCTGATGTGAGCACATGCTGGCTTGTATAGAGCTTAAAGAAAAATGCTCAGTTATTTATTTTTTGGCTTAGCACAGTATTTTCTACTCACAGCAGTAAAAGTGGTATTTTTGGTCAGTGAATATGATTCTTTTGTTTGCTTAGGTCTTGAAATTTCCATCAATAATTCTTTGTACAACTTTTATTAAATTTATAGCTATTGCATAATTTTGATATTGTGTTATCTTTTTAAGTTCAGGGGTACATGTGCATATTTGTTACATAGGTAAACTTGTGTCATGGGGGTCTGTTGTACAGATTTCATCACCCCGATATTAAGCCTACTACCCATTAGTTATTTTTCCTGATCCTCTCCTTCCTCCCACCCTCCACCCTCCAATCGACCCCAGTGTGTGTTGCTACCCTATGTGTCCATGTGTTCTCATCATTTAGCTCCCACTTATAAGGGAGAACATATGGTTTTTGTTTTCTGTTCCTGCATTAGTTTGCTAAAGATAATGGCCTCCAGCTCCATTCCTGTCCCTGCAAAGGACATGATCTTGTTCTTTTTTATGGCTGCATAGTATTCCATGGTGTATATGTACCACATTTTCTTTATCCAGTGACAGGTGTTTAGCTTGATTCCCTGTCTTTGCTATTGTGAATAGTGCTGCAATGAACGTACACATGTGTCTTTATAATAGAATGGCTTATTAATATATTCCTTTGGGTATATACACAGCAATGAGATTGCTGGGTTGAATGGTATTTCTGCTGTAGGTCTTCAAGGAATCACCACACTGTCTTCCACAATGGTTCAACCAATTTACACTTCCACAACAGTGTATAAGTGTTCTCTTTTCTCCACCACCTCACCAACAAATGTTATTTTTTTGACTTTTTAATAATAATCTTTCTGACTGAGATGGGTATCTCATTCTGGCTTTGATTTGCATTTCCCTAATGATCAGTGATGTTGAGCTTTTTTTCATATGACTGTTGATCATATGTATGTCTTCTTTTGAAAAGTATCTGTTTATATCTTTTGCCCAATTTTTAATGAGATTGTTTTTTCTTTGGAAATTTAAGTTCCGTATAGATACTGGATATTAGACCTTTATTAGATGCATAGTTTGCAAAGATTTTCTCCCATTCTTTAGGTTCTTTGTTCACTCTGTTGATAGCTTCTTTTGCTGTACTGAAGCTCTTTAATCAGATCCCATTTATCAATTATTGCTTTGTTGCAATTGTTTTTTTTTTTTTATTATTATTATACTTTAAGTTCTAGGGTACATGTGCATAACGTGCAGGTTTGTTACATATGTATACTTATGCCATGTTGGTGTGCTGCACCCACCAACTCGTCAGCACCCATCAATTCATCATTTATATCATGTATAACTCCCCAGTGCAATCCCTCCCTCCTCCCCCCTCCCCATGATAGGCCCCAGTGTGTGATGATCCCCCTCCAAGTGATCTCATTGTTCAGTTCCCACCTATGAGTGAGAACATGCGGTGTTTGGTTTTCTCTTCTTGTGATAGTTTGCTAAGAATGATGGTTTCCAGCTGCATCCATGTCCCTACAAAGGACGCAAACTCATCCTTTTTTATGGCTGCATAGTATTCCATGGTGTATATGTGCCACATTTTCTTAATCCAGTCTGTCACAGATGGACATTTGGGTTGATTCTAAGTCTTTGCTATTGTGAATAGTGCCGCAATAAACATACGTGTGCATGTGTCTTTGTAGTAGAATAATTTATAATCCTTTGGGTATATACCCAGTAGTGGGATGGCTGGGTCATATGGTACATCTAGTTCTAGATCCTTGAGGAATTGCCATACTGTTTTCCATAATGGTTGAACTAGTTTACAATCCCATCAACAGTGTAAAAGCGTTCCTATTTCTCCACATCCTCTCCAACACCTGTTGTTTCCTGACTTCTTAATGATTGCCATTCTAACTGGTGTGAGATGGTATCTCATTGTGGTTTTGATTTGCATTTCTCTGATGGCCAGTGATGATGAGCATTTTTTCATGTGTCTGTTGGCTGTATGAATGTCGTCTTTTGAGAAATGTCTGTTCATATCCTTTGCCCACTTTTTGATGGGGTTGTTTTTTTCTTGTATATTTGTTTGAGTTCTTTGTAGATTCTGGATATTAGCCCTTTGTCAGATGAGTAGGTTGCAAAAATTTTCTCCCATTCTGTAGGTTGCCTGTTCACTCTGATGGTAGTTTCTTTTGCTGTGCAAAAGCTCTTTAGTTTAATTAGATCCCATTTGTCAATTTTTGCTTTTGCTGCCGTTGCTTTTGGTGTTTTAGACATGAAGTCCTTGCCCATGCCTATGTCCTGCATGGTGCTACCTAGATTTTCTTCTAGGGTTTTTATGGTATTAGGTCTAACATTTAAGTCTCTAATCCATCTTGAATTAATCTTCGTATAAGGGGTAAGGAAAGGATCCAGTTTCAGCTTTCTACTTATGGCTAGCCAATTTTCCCAGCACCATTTATTAAATAGGGAATCCTTTCCCCATTTCTTGTTTCTCTCAGGTTTGTCAAAGATCAGATGGCTGTAGATGTGTGGTATTATTTCTGAGGACTCTGTTCTGTTCCATTGGTCTATATCTCTGTTTTGGTACCAGTACCATGCTGTTTTGGTTACTGTAGCCTTGTAGTATAGTTTGAAGTCAGGTAGCGTGACGCCTCCAGCTTTGTCCTTTTGACTTAGGATTGTCTTGGTAATGCGGGCTCTTTTTTGGTTCCATATGAACTTTAAAGCAGTTTTTTCCAATTCTGTGAAGAAACTCATTGGTAGCTTGATGGGGATGGCATTGAATCTATAAATAACCTTGGGCAGTATGGCGATTTTCACAATATTGATTCTTCCTATCCATGAGCATGGTATGTTCTTCCATTTGTTTGTGTCCTCTTTGATTTCACTGAGCAGTGGTTTGTAGTTCTCCTTGAAGAGGTCCTTTACATCCCTTGTAAGCTGGATTCCTAGGTATTTTATTCTCTTTGAAGCAATTGTGAATGGAAGTTCATTCCTGATTTGGCTCTCTGCTTGTCTGTTACTGGTGTATAAGAATGCTTGTGATTTTTGCACATTAATTTTGTATCCTGAGACTTTGCTGAAGTTGCTTATCAGCTTAAGGAGATTCTGGGTTGAGACAATGGGGTTTTCTAAATATACAATCATGTCATCTGCAAACAGGGACAATTTGACTTCTTCTTTTCCTAACTGGATACCCTTGATTTCTTTCTCTTGCCTGATTGCCCTAGCCAGAACTTCCAACACTATGTTGAATAGGAGTGGTGAGAGAGGGCATCCCTGTCTTGTGCCAGTTTTCAAAGGGAATTTTTCCAGTTTTTGCCCATTCAGAATGATATTAGCTGTGGGTTTGTCATAAATAGCTCCTATCATTTTGAGGTACGTTCCCTCAATACCGAATTTATTGAGCGTTTTTAACATGAAGGGCTGTTGAATTTTGTCAAAAGCCTTTTCTGCATCTGTTGAGATAATCATGTGGTTCTTGTCTTTGGTTCTGTTTATATGCTGGATTACGTTTATTGATTTGCGAATGTTGAACCAGCCTTGCATCCCGGGGATGAAGCCCACTTGATCATGGTGGATAAGCTTTTTGATGTGCTGCTGAATCCGGTTTCAGTATTTTATTGAGAATTTTTGCATCGATGTTCATCAGGGATATTGGTCTAAAATTCTCTTTTTTTGTTGTGTCTCTGCCAGGCTTTGGTATCAGGATGATGTTGGCCTCATAAAATGAGTTAGGGAGGATTCCCTCTTTTTCTATTGATTGGAATAGTTTCAGAAGGAATGGTACCAGCTCCTCCTTGTACCTCTGGTAGAATTCAGCTGTGAATCCATCTGGTCCTGGACTTTTTTTGGTGGGTAGGCTATTAATTGTTGCCTCAATTTCACAGCCTGCTATTGGTCTATTCAGGGATTCAACTTCTTCCTGGTTTAGCCTTGGGAGAGTGTAAGTGTCCAGGAAATTATCCATTTCTTCTAGATTTTCTAGTTGATTTGCGTAGAGGCGTTTATAGTATTCTCTGATGGTTGTTTGTATTTCTGTGGGGTCGGTGGTGATATCCCCTTTATCATTTTTTATTGCGTCTATTTGATTCCTCTCTCTTTTCTTCTTTATTAGTCTTGCTAGCGGTCTGTCAATTTTGTTGATCTTTTCAAAAAACCAACTCCTGGATTCATTGATTTTTTGGAGGGTTTTTTGTGTCTCTATCTCCGTCAGTTCTGCTCTGATCTTAGTTATTTCTTGCCTTCTGCTAGCTTTTGAATGTGTTTGCTCTTGCCTCTCTAGTTCTTTTAATTGTGATGTTAGAGTGTCAATTTTAGATCGTTCCTGCTTTCTCTTGTGGGCATTTAGTGCTATAAATTTCCCTCTACACACTGCTTTAAATGTGTCCCAGAGATTCTGGTATGTTGTATCTTTGTTCTCATTGGTTTCAAAGAACATCTTTATTTCTGCTTTCATTTCGTTATGTACCCAGTAGTCATTCAGGAGCAGGTTGTTCAGTTTCCATGTAGTTGAGCGATTTTGATTGAGTTTCTTAGTCCTGAGTTCTAGTTTGATTGCACTGTGGTCTGAGAGACAGTTTGTTATAATTTCTGTTGTTTTACATTTGCTGAGGAGTGCTTTACTTCCAATTATGTGGTCAATTTTGGAATAAGTGCGATGTGGTGCTGAGAAGAATGTATATTCTGTTGATTTGGGGTGGAGAGTTCTATAGATGTCTATTAGGTCCGCTTGATGCAGAGATGAGTTCAATTCCTGGATATCCTTGTTAACTTTCTGTCTCGTTGATCTGTCTAATGTTGACAGTGGAGTGTTGAAGTCTCCCATTATTATTGTATGGGAGTCTAAGTCTCTTTGTAAGTCTCTAAGGACTTGCTTTATGAATCTGGGTGCTCCTGTATTGGGTGCATATATATTTAGGAGAGTTAGCTCTTCCTGTTGAATTGATCCCTTTACCATTATGTAATGGCCTTCTTTGTCTCTTTTGATCTTTGATGGTTTAAAGTCTGTTTTATCAGAGACAAGGATTGCAACCCCTGCTTTTTTTTGTTCTCCATTTGCTTGGTAGATCTTCCTCCATCCCTTTATTTTGAGCCTATGTATGTCTCTGCATGTGAGATGGGTCTCCTGAATACAGCAGACTGATGGGTCTTGACTCTTTATCCAGTTTGCCAGTCTGTGTCTTTTAATTGGAGCATTTAGTCCATTTACATTTAAGGTTAATATTGTTATGTGTGAACTTGATCCTGTCATTATGATATTAACTGGTTATTTTGCTCATTAGTTGATCCAGTTTCTTCCTAGCCTCGATGGTCTTTACATTTTGGCATGTTTTTGCAATGGCTGGTACCGGTTGTTCCTTTCCATGTTTAGGGCTTCCTTCAGGGTCTCTTGTAAGGCAGGCCTGGTGGTGACAAAATCTCTAAGCATTTGCTTATCTGTAAAGGATTTTATTTCTCCTTCACTGATGAAACTTAGTTTGGCTGGATATGAAATTCTGGGTTTAAAATTCTTTTCTTTAAGAACGTTGAATATTGGCCCCCACTCTCTTCTGGCTTGTAGAGTTTCTGCCGAGAGATCTGCTGTTAGTCTGATGGGCTTCCCTTTGTGGGTAACCCGACCTTTCTCTCTGGCTGCCCTTAAGATTTTTTCCTTCATTTCAACTTTGGTGAATCTGGCAATTATGTGTCTTGGAGTTGCTCTTCTGGAGGAGTATCTTTGTGGCGTTCTCTGTATTTCCTGAATTTGAATGTTGGCCTGCCCTACTAGGTTGGGGAAGTTCTCCTGGATGATATCCTGAAGAGTGTTTTCCAACTTGGTTCCATTTTCCCCCTCACTTTCAGGCACCCCAATCAGACGTAGATTTGGTCTTTTTACATAATCCCATACTTCTTGCAGGCTTTGTTCATTTCTTTTTCTTCTTTTTTCTTTTGGTTTCTCTTCTCGCTTCATTTCATTCATTTGATCCTCAATCGCTGATACTCTTTCTTCCAGTTGATCGAGTCGGTTACTGAAGCTTGTGCATTTGTCACGTATTTCTCGTGTCATGGTTTTCATCTCTGCCATTTCGTTTATGATCTTCTCTGCATTAATTAGTCTAGCTGTCAATTCTTCCACTCTTTTTTCAAGATTTTTAGTTTCTTTGCGCTGGGTACGTAATTCCTCCTTTAGCTCTGAGAAGTTTGATGGACTGAAGCCTTCTTCTCTCATCTCGTCAAAGTCATTCTCTGACCAGCTTTGATCCGTTGCTGGCGATGGGCTGCGCTCCTTTGCAGGGGGAGATGCGCTCTTATTTTTTGAATTTCCAGCTTTTCTGCCCTGCTTCTTCCCCATCTTTGTGGTTTTATCTGTCTCTGGTCTTTGATGGTGGTGACGTACTGATGGGGTTTTGGTATAGGTGTCCTTCCTGTTTGATAGTTTTCCTTCTGACAGTCAGAAGGACTGTCTGTTGGTCTGTTGGAGATTGCTTGAGGTCCACTCCAGACCCTGTTTGCCTGGGTATCAGCAGCAGAGGTTGCTGAAGATAGAATATTGCTGAACAGCGAGTGTACCTGTCTGATTCTTCCTTTGGAAGTTTCCTCTCAGGGGTGTACTCCACCCTGTGAGGTGTGGGGTGTCAGACTGCTCCTAGTGGGGGATGTCTCCCAGCTAGGCTACTCAGGGGTCAGGGACCCACCTGAGCAGGCAGTCTGTCCGTTTTCAGATCTCAACCTCCGCGTTGGGAGATCCACGGCTCTCCCCAAAGCTGTCAGACAGAGTTGTTCGCGTCTGCACCGGCCCCCGCTGCTTCCCCTATTGGTCTTCAGCTGTGCGCTGTCCCCAGAGGTGGAGACTACAGAGACAGGCAGGCTTCCTTGAGCTGCTGTGAGCTCCACCCTGTTCGAGCTTCCCAGCGGCTTTGTTTACCTACTTAAGCCTCAGCAATGGCGGGTGCCCCTCCCCCAGCCTCGCTGCTGCCTTGCGGATAGATCGCGGCAGACTGCTGTGTTAGCAGTGAGGGAGGCTCCGTGGGCGTGGGACCCTCCCGGCCAGGTGTGGGATATATTCTCCTGGTGTGCCTGTCTGCTTAAAGCGGAGTATTGGGGTGGGAGTTACCCGATTTTCCAGGTGTTGTGTGTCTCAGTTCCCCTTGCTAGGAAAACGGATTCCCTCCCCCTTGCACTTCCAGGTGAGGCGATGCCTCACCCTGCTTCAGCTCTCGCTGGTCAGGCTGCAGCAGCTGACCAGCACCGATTTTCTGGCACTCCCTAGTGAGATGACCCCAGTACCTCAGTTGAAAATGCAGAAATCACCGGTCTTCTGTGTCGCTCACGCTGGGAGTTGGAGACTGGAGCTGTTCCTATTCCCCTGCAATTGTTTTTGGTGTCTTCATCATGAAATCTTTGCCTGTGCCATTGTCCTGCATGGTATTGCCTAGGTTGTCTTCCAGGGGTTTTATACTTTTGTGTTTTACATTTCAGTCTTTAATCCACCTTAATTTTTGTTTATGGTGTAAGGAAAGGGTCCAGTTTCAACCTTCTGCATATGGTTAGCCAACTATCCCAGCACTATTTATTTAATAGAAATCCTTTCCCCATTGCTTGCTTTTGTCAGGTTTGTTGAAGATCAGATAGTTGTAGGTATGTGGCCTTATTTCTGGGTTCTCTATTCTGTTCCATTAGGCTATGTGTCTGTTTTCGTACCAGTACCGTGCTGTTTTGATTACTGTAGACCTGTCATATAGTTTGAAGTCAAGTAGCGGGATACCTCCAGCTTTGTTCTTTTTGCTTAAAATTGCCTTGGGTATTCAGTCTCTTTTTTGGCTCCATATGAACTGTAAGATAGTTTTTTTCTAGTTCTATGAAGAATCTCAATGGGTGTTTAATAGGAATAGCACTGAATCTATAAATTGCTTTGTGAAGTATGCCATATTAAATATTGATTCTTCTTGTTCATGAGCATGAAATGTTTTTGCATTTGTTTGTGTCACTTCTGATTTCTTTGAGCAGTGTTTTGTAGTTTTCCTTGTAGAGATATTTTGCTTCCCTAGTTAGCTGTATTCTTAGGTATTTTAATCTTTTTGTGGCCATTGTGAGTGGTAGTGTGTTCTTGATTTGGCTCTTGGATTGACTGCTGTTGATGTGTAGAAATGCGAGTGATTTTTGCACACTGAGGTTGTATCCTGAGACTCTGCTGAAGTTGTTTATCAGCTTAAGAAGCTTTTGGCTGAGACTATGTGGTTTTCTAGAAATTGGATCGTTTCATCTGCAAACAGGGATGGTCTGACTTCCTCTCTTCCTATTTGCATGCCCTTTATTTCTTTCTCTTGCCTGTTTGCCCTGGCCAGGACTTCCAATACTGTGTTGAATAGGAGTGGTGAGAGAGGGCATCCTTGTTTTATGCCAATTTTTAAGGGGAATGCTTCCAGCTTTTGCTCATTCAGTATTATGTTGGCTGTGGGTTTGTCATAGAAGACTCTCATTATTTTGAAGTATGTTCCTTCAATACCTGAGAGTTTTAAACACGAAGGGATGAATTTTATCAAATGCCTTTTCTGCATCTATTGAGATAATCATGTGGTTTTGTCTTTAGTTCTGCTTATGTGATGAATCACATTTATCGATTTGCATATATTGAACCAACCTTGCAGCCCAGGGATAAAGCCTACTTGATGGTTGTGGATAAGCTTTTTGATGTGCTGCTGGATTTCTTTTGCCAGTATTTTGTTGAGGACTTTTGTATCAATGTTCATCAAGCATAGTGACCTGAGGTTTTCTTTTTTTTTGTTTCATTTCTGCCAGGTTTTGGTATTAGGGTGATGCTGGCCTCATAGGATGAGTTAGGGAGGAGTTGCTCCTCAACTTTTGAAATGGTTTCAGTAGAAATGGTATCAGCTCTTCGTACATCTGGTAGAATTCAGCTGTGAATCTGTCTGGTCCTGGACATTATTGGTTGGTAAGCTATTTATAACTATCTCAATTTCCAAGCTCGATATTGTCTGTTCAGAGATTCAGTTTCTTCCTGGTTCCATCTTGGGAGGGAAGATGTGTTGAGGAATTTATCCATTGCTTCTAGATGTTCTAGTTTATGTGCACAGAGGTGTTCATAACATCCTCTGATGGTTGTTTGTATTTCTATGGGGTCAGTGGTAATCTCCCCTTGTCATTTCTGATTGTGTTTATTTGAATATTCTGTGTTTATTTGAATATTCTCTCTTTTCTTCTTTATTAGTCTAGCTAGTGACCTATGTATTTTATTAATTTTTTTTTCAAAAAACCAGCTCCCAGATTTGTTGATGCTTTGAGTGATTTTTTGCATCTCAATGTCCTTCAGTTCAGCTCTGATTTTGGTTATTTCTTGTCTTCTGCTACCTTTGGGATTTGTTTGCTCTTGGTTTGCTAGTTCTTTTAGTTGTGATGTTAAGTTGTAAGTTAACTTGAGATCTTTCTAAGTTTTGATATGGGCTATACATTTCCCTCCTAATACTGCCTTAGTTGGGTTGCAGAGATTCTAGTATTTTGTATCTCTGTTCTCAGTAGTTTAAAATAACTTCTTGATTTCCTGCCTTAATTTCATTATCTACCCACAAATCATTCAGTAGAAGGTATTCTATTTCCATGTAAGCATATGGCTTTTGTGTGTGTGTGTGTGTGTGTGTGTGTGTGTGTGTGTGTATTTTTTTCTCCATTACTTGTGAGGTGGTAATGGTGCCGTAGCGTCTTAAAATACCTTACTTTTAAGATTCAGCCGGGGAACCTTCTCCTATTCTTTACCCCTCCTCAGATACTTCTCTATTGTACCCCCATAGTTCTTGTACATCTCATGACATATATCATTGCATTTTAATTTAATAAATTCATTTGTCTATTCACTAGACTGGCTTCTTTGCATTATAAACAAGACTTCACATAGATGCTGGGACCTCAAAGATTTCTAATAAATACCTACCAAATTAAGGAAACATGAATTTATGTTCTGTATCATGATGCTAGTGAAAATTTGTTATTGTGTTTATTTCTCACAATGAATAAACATGGGGTGTATCCTGTGTCCAGTGGGAATCAATTATTGATACCCAGTGATGTAGACAAGTTGTCTTAAAAAAGAAAAAAATGAAGGAAAGCAGCCTCTTCTTTTACCAGTCCCCACCTCAACCATATAATTTTATTTAAGAAAAAAGCTGTGATATCCATTTCTCTGTACCATCAACAGTTCTTGAAGTTGCCTTGACAAGCACAGACTTCTTGAATCAGTCCAAATACATGACACATAGATAATAATATGTGTGTATGTGTAGACATCTTTAGTAGAAATAGCT
The DNA here is from genome assembly GCF_007565055.1 of Rhinopithecus roxellana. Classification (NCBI taxonomy): domain Eukaryota; kingdom Metazoa; phylum Chordata; class Mammalia; order Primates; family Cercopithecidae; genus Rhinopithecus; species Rhinopithecus roxellana. The sequence continues at coordinate 109,895,648 of NC_044551.1, forward strand.
TTTCAGATACTGACTTAACATTGTCTTCCTCCCAGCTTTCCACTGACTTCATGATTTCAGATACAGTTTCAAACTGCATCTTAATTGTGGGGAGTGGGGATGGTATTTAGTCTCTGGCTCCTGTTTTTAAGGTTATTTTTGAGACTGCCTTGCAGTGGTTAAACCCAGAATAAATGCAGTTTACCGCCTATCACTCCATATTCGTAAGATGGTTTGCCAGCTTTTAGAGCCTCTCAGATTTTCTAAAGTAAGGTCAAGCTGATTCTACATCCTGTTAGTGGTAGGTGTTAGTGCTGTCACTTCAGCAAAATGTTTTTGACTTGAGATTGAATCATTAATCCAGGGATATCTTGTTAATAAATTTACTGACCACTCACTTGGACTTTTTGATGTAGCCGCTTTTAATACTACAGCTTTTTCATGTGAGCTAGTTTACTTCTGGCTGAACTATATTTTTATTTAATTGTTTAAACACCAAGATACTTGGAGAATCATATTCTCCCAAGTATCCATAGTCTGACAAATAGGAATTTGTATGTTTTATAATTTCTCACTATTTTCCTCAAAGTCATTATTTCAGAAATTAAAATATCTAAGTTTTCACTTCTGGGGTGACATTTTCTGGCAGTGGATACAAGACATTCTTCAAGTCAGTTTGAAAGAGTAAAATTTGAAGTTTCTGTTTTCCTTAACTAGGCTATCCCTGAACACGTTTGTAATGCAAATTGAGTCAGTCAGATCTTGGCTTTCTTGTAACTATAGTCTGGTGGTCTTAAAAAGAACTGAAATCATATAGAGGATGTTACATGGTACAGAATGTAGTGGTTACCACTGTACTTTTCTATATTCATAGTGCAGTCAGCATTTAATTTTGAAATATGACAAGTTGTCTATTTGTTCCACTAGTAGTACTTCTTGGACATCACAATCACTTCAGGTTGTGCTCTTAATCCTGTCCAGGGCATTATTTAATGAAGAAAAATAGGATCAAAAGAAACATTTTAAAAATAAACATTTTAATTAGCACTTGAAAACTTAAGCACTTTCATTAATGTTTCCCCAGATGGAGTCCCTCAACTAAATCAAGATTTTATCTGCTTGTCAAGATCCATCTCAAATGCATTTCTTTTTTGAAGCCTATCCAATGAGAATTATTATTTACTCTTCTTATATTATCTTAACATCATTTTTACTCCTTTATTCTAGTGAAGCATAATATTGTGAGATCAGGTATTTTATGCTACAGAACCCTCTCACCTCTAAAATCTTATCTGAAAAGCTCAATATATAAAAACAATGAACAGGCAACTTCTCTGGCTGAAGCAGAAGTAGGAGGGCTGGAATCCTATATACCTCTTTCTGCTCTCCCCTTTCATTCCCACTGGGTCAAAAGTACCTGTTAAGGACATAGTCCCAGAAACTGGCTGTTGTTCAAAATAATACAAGCTTTGGAAGCAGGCCACTAGCTATTGAACCTTGAGAATTCAATCTAAACTCCAGTTCCGTTACCTGTAAGATGATGATAATAATAGTGTCAAATCCTTAGGATTGCTGAGAGGATTTCCTAAGATAACTGTTAAAATGACTTGCACAGTGCCTGGTATGTAACCCTCTATAAACAGTTGTTAAAGTGATTGAAATTCTCAAAACCCACATAGCTAATTAATGGCAGAGCCAAAACTAAAATCTGACAAAGGCAATCTGTCTACTGTATTATCATACTAATAGGCAACAGATATGCATATATATACCTTAACAAAACTTTTAAAACTGAAATGACTTTTTCCCCTAAATCTCACTATACAATTATCTGTTGTCTGTTATTAGATATGGTCAGAATCTTCATAAACATTGGGTCTCTCTGTGAAACCTACAGCAGCTATCGGCATCCACCTTCATAGCTGTTATCTTCAGAGTTAAGGAATGTATATTAGTCACCTTAGGAGATAACTCACGGTCCTATGACTGCAGGTGACATAGGTCTGCCTTTTAGTTTAATGTAAGACAGAAATTACTAAGGATTTTTTCACAAGTTGAGGGATCCTCTGAGAGGTTAAATTTACCCAGGCTAACTAAAAGCCAAATGGGCCAGGCACAGTGGCTCACGCCTGTAATCCCAGCACTTTGGGAGCCCGAGGCGGATCACGAGGTCAGGAGATCGAGACCTTCCTGGCTAACACAGTGAAACCCTGTCTCTACTAAAAAGAAAATACAAACAATTAGCCGGGCATGGTGGCAGGTACCTGTAGTCCCAGCTACTCGGGAGGCTGAGGCAGGAGAATGGTGAGAACCCGGGAGGGGGAGTTTGCAGTGAGCCAAGACCGCACCACTGCACTTCAGCCTGGGCGATGGAGTGAGACTCCGTCTCAAAATAAAAAAAAAAAATGAATAAATAAATAACAAATTAAAGCAGAGTGTGAGAGGATAGTTTTACCATATTAAGAACTAGACGGCTTGTATTTTATTTCACATACAGTCTGTGGCACTTTTTAGTAAAGGTTGTGTCAGTAAGTGAAGTTTTTTACTTTGGTACAGAGTATGCAGACTTTATGGTGGCTCACAAAATTACAGATATGTAGGTATTTGCGGTTTGCCATTTACTTTAAAAAAGTTCTGAGGCAAAATAAGTTGTTTTGATTTTGCTCCAGAGTCTAACCTAATCCTCTGTCTTCAGTTTTATTTTTAATGGTAGAAACCATTTCAAAGAAATGTCCACATACAGTTAAAAATACTTTTCAATATTATAAGGAAGCAACTAGATCCTTTTTACTAAAGATGATACTCAACTTCATGTTCTAATTTCTAATGTCTTTTTTCTGATGAACCTCAATTAGTAGTCCTGAATTGACCTAGGAATGGAAATCTCTGCTTGATTTCTGGTCTACCCAAGGACCATAAACTAGTCACTTAATCTTACTGGGCCTCAGATTCCTCCTTCTTAATGTGAGGAATTTGACTAAATAAATATAAAAAGTCTGTTTTAACAAAAAATGGATCTACCTCAGTTTAAAGATGTAGAGGAAAATTAATCTTGTAGCCTGGAATAACTTTTCTTTATTTACATTTTAAGGAGCCAAGAGTTTATAAACAGTACACTATGCAGAAAGTGATTACCCATCATATTAGAACAATAGCTACAAGTTTGAAATCACCACTTGGCTTTGAAAATCTTAACCACTATTTTACCTTTAAGTTGAATTACGCTACTTGACCTAAGTAATACCCAGATTTACTGGAGTTTGATGTGTCTGTTGACACTAGTGATTCTTCTTTCTCATTCCTTTCTCCTGATTTCTTGCCTAGGACACCGAAGTGGGAGAAACTCTTTAAGTGGAACTTCTCAGGTTCTCTGTGCAAAGTTCTCGTGCAACATGGCTAAAGAACAGCTGTGAAGAACTCCTACCAGCTGCATAAGGTTAGCTAGTTTTGGAGAATGATGGACCACCCACCCCTCCCACTCCCTGCCAAATGTTTGACTAGAAAATATTTTAAATATTTGAGATATCACAATTTATAAGAATTATGTGTTTATGAAGTTTTCTCAGGAAGAGCTAATTTATAATTAAAATATTACAATTAATCTTTATGCTTGGGATAGGCAGATTTCAGGAGGAGATTGCTGTATTCTCCCCTCTTTCCTTTGCCTTCATTCTTTTCTCTCTTCTCCATTCTGTTTATTTTGCCCTCCTCATCTCACTTTACCTCTCTCTTCCCATATTTTTCTTCATCTTTTTTCTTTTTTGTTACCTCTTCCATTTCTCTCATTTTTCATCATCTGCCTGCCTACACTTTATGTTCTTATATTTATGTACCCTTGCCTCCTGTCTTTCCTTTGTTGAACCTGAAAGAGGACTCACTCTGGCCTCACATAGCGATCCACTATTTTCTGCCTGTCTGTCCTTGTGCTCACTTTTATGAAGCAAAGTATAGGAGAAATAAATTCAAGGGTGTCGTTATGTTATGACACCTCAACTCTTCTACTCTGATACTACCACCAGCCATTCTGGACTCTATTCTCTTCGGGGGGAGTGAAAAATAAGCTAAGTTATAAGTTATAAGTAGATAGTGCCAATCAGTTGAAGAAAAGAGAAAGTTTCTGCCTTGTCAATCATTTAAACACAGCAAACCTGGAGCAGTCCTCATGTCATGTATAGCTGTAAACTCTGTGAGAACAGGAGCACCCAATGTACCACCCTGCTCTTACTGGTAGAATTCATTAATTTATGAAAGGTAATTGTAAATCACCTTATATGCTTAAATAGTTATGAAAGGGCTTTTAATTGGTTTGCACATGGATTCTGATCAAATGACAGCTGCTATTGTTTCCATTGTTTTGACCAGCATTTTATGAATCTTCTATATGTCGTGGAAGTTGGCATTACCTGAAAAGGCCACTCCAATACAAAGCTAAATGTTACAACAGTCAGATTTTATTTTCTTCCTGACTTTTAAAATGTATTGCTCAAAGAGAGGTAAAGCTCATATAAGGCCCATGTGAGCTGCTTTTAGCTCCAGAATCATGAGTTTTTCAAAAATTAAAAAAAAAAAAAAAAAACCCTCTAATCTTCTCCCCTTTTCTTCAGTATCCATTGATTAAGGCAATTCTAATAACTCTCACAAATGTGTGACTAAGTCTATGATGAGCCTTCTTTGAAGGGAAATCAAAGTTTTGATGGGAGAAATAGAAGCTCATTTAAAAAGTATTTGTTACTAATGCCAACAAATTTTGTGAGTTTTGCTGGTTAACCAAGAACGTATAAAAAATCCACTATGATTCTTGTGTGAAAAGAGTTATTTTCGCATAGGAATTTTGGTTGAAAGGCATGGTCTAAATTGAGTATAAATTTGCGATTGGCAAAAACACAAGCTTTGCTGTTCTGTTTAATTAAAGAGACAACAGTTAAGAACTTCATTGAGCTCTTCAATAGAAGACATACACTTTTTAAAAAAATCAACTTGTTGACGCAGTATGCTGTTACTATGCTAGAATTGCTTTAATCTTGGAGAAAAACAAATTTTTGGAAACCTAAATGTAAAAGTTTCAAAGAAATTTAGGATCATCCAAATCATTAGTCTAAACCACTGAAGACATTAAACAGATCCATATTTGTAAGTGACAGAAACAATTACTGGTTTATGTACTATCCAGTGGTACTATGTCAAAGCCCAGTCTCTCCTTCACAAACCTGGTTCTGTGCTTTGCTGGAATCATTCCCTGGGTGTTTACCCCATATAAGGAGTATGAACTGGGGGTTTTCATCTTGTTGCTAGTAGAAATAGATTTTTATGTCTTAAGTAGAATTGATATTGTTAAATTGAATATGAACTCCTGGGGCGCCTACGTATTTTTTAATTTTCAAAACCAACTGTAAAATGTTGAAGTATAATATTAGTCCTTCTATGGCACATAGGGTACTTACTTATGAGGTTCTCAGAACAGAAGCTTGAGGTTAGTTGAATAAAGCTTCATGGGAATTTAAGCTGGTTTCTAATTATTAACATGTAACATTTAGGGAAACATTTCAAAATTACATTAAACCAGTTAAAAGTGGTCAGGATGACATATAATAAAATCATCAAAGATTTGAGAATTGCCTAATTTAAGTTCATTCAAAACTCTTGCCTTTTAACCCATTAATCATGAAAAATTCTGTTCTTAACTGTCATGCAGTCCAGTAAATATGAGCAGTTTTTCTGTCACCAATGCCATGAACAATCTGACAATTTCCTGATAATGTTTTATTATAGTGGCTACAAATAATTCTGGAAATGGTATTTGAAGAAATATCTTGCTGAGAAGCATTGTTGCTTCCAGGAAGTAACCTTTCATATTGGTCTAAACAGTTCAAGGAGATGGCCTCCTATTGGAACTCTAGGGCATTACTATTTTCAGACCTTGTTTGTGTGCAACATGAGCCATATTGATTTACAGATAATATAAATTTATTCAAAACAAAATACAGTAACATTCTGGGAGCAGATTGCTTTTACTTTTATTAAATTTATCTTTATTACAACTAAGAAAATTGCTTTGAAACAATGACATTCTGACCCCTTAGCTTTGTTGTCATTTAAAATCTTTCCCGAAGTTTCTGTTATTCTAACTCTTCTCAGTAGGAGTTGATGATATTAGTACAGATCAGAGGATGTAAGATTTAACACCACTGCTAACTTGCAAGAAATACAAAATGTATTTATTGCATTTTATGAGCATTGCTCATAATTTAACCATAATAATAAAAAGCAGATTAAAGTAATACCTGCTCATGTGATTGAAATACTTCTTAAGAGAACTTCAGGTTACAAATCTTGCTTTTTTTTTGTTTGTTTGTTTGTTTGTTTGTTTTCTAGAAGCAGGGTAGCACTATGTTGCCCGGGCTAGTCTCAAACTTTTGGGCTCTGGCAATCCTCCCAGCTCAGCCTCCCAAGTAGCTGGACTACAGCGTGTGCCACTGAGCCCGGCAATTTTTTTTTTCTGTAACATTTATCTACATTTTAAAATAAAAGCTTGGTGTAGTATTTTTTTTCAAGTTTATGAACTTATGATAGAACTAAATTGAAAATCATGTGATTTGTAAAACTGTAATGTTACATCTGTTTTAATAAAACTACCAAAGAGAAAAATGCTCAAATTTAACCATTACTATTCTGCTCTGTAAACACTTCCCATCTCTCTCACACTAAGAAATCTCTACACTAGCCTACAAAGTCTAGGCTAGTGATGTAGCCCATTTCAATTTACCTCTCTTGATCTTATTTCCCACCATTCTCTCTCCCTCACTCAATTTACTTGAGTCACATTAACCTGCTTGCTGTTCATCAAACATACCAGAGACATGCTACTTTAGGGTCCTTGTACTAGTTATATCCTCTGCCTGTAACATTCTTCATTCAGATAGCCACATCTGTGCTCAGTGCTCATGTCAGCTTCTCAATGAGGCCTACCTTGATCATTCTATTCAATAATCGCAATTTGCATACCCCCACCCCAATACATTAACTCTTTTGCTCTACTTCTTAAAAAAATCTATTTTAGATTGGTTTTAGTTTCACAGCAAAATTGAGAGGAAGACATAGAAATTTCCCATATAACCCCTACTATCAGTATCCCCCACCACAGTAGTACATTTGTTATAGTCAATGAACCTATACTGACACCTCATAATCACCCAACGTCCATCGTTTACATTAGGGTTCACTCTTGGTGCTGTAAATTCTGTGAGTTTGGATAAATTGTAAGTATCATACATGGTATTTACTGGAGCCCTAAAAATCATCTGTGTTCCATCTACTCATCTCCCACCCCCAACCCCTGATCTTTTTCACTCTCTTCACAGTTTTGCCTCTTCCAGAATGTCACATAGTTGGAATCATGCAGTATAGAGTGTTTTCACATCGGCTTCTTTGAGTTAGTAATGTGCATTTAAGGGGCCTCCATGTCTTTCACGGCCCAATGGATCATTTCTTTTATTTTTCTTTTTTGAGATGGAGTCTTGCTCTTGTCACCCAGGCTGGAGTACAGTGGCATGATCTCGGCTCACTGCAATGTCCGCCTCCTGGGTCCAAGCTATTCTCCTGCCTCAGCCTCCCTAGTAGCTGGGATTACAGGTGCCCGCCACCACACCCACCTCATTTTTGTATTTTTAGTAGAGACAGGGTTTCACCATGTTGGCCAGGCTGGTCTCGAACTCCTGAGCTCAGGTGATCCACCCACCTCAGCCTCCCAAAGTGCTGGGATTACAGGTGTGAGCCACCTCACCCAGCCAAATCATTTTTCTAGCACTGAATAATATTCCATTGTCCTGATGTACCAAGTTTACTTATCCTCTGGAAGACATCTTGGATGCTTCCATACCCAAGGTTATCTAGGTTTTCTCCTCTGCTCTACTTCTTCTGTTACAATAACATGTATCATTTTCTAACAAACTATATAATGTTCTTATTTCTAAGGAACATAATGTGGCCAATGAAACATATAAAAGAGTGTTCAAAGATAACCAAAGATAACAGGTGGGCACAAATAATGTATGTATGCTATAGAAGAAAATCAGGGAAATAATTTTTAAAAACCACCAGACTTGAAGAAAACTATTAATCTTAAGATGCAATGGCTGAGCAAGTTATCAAGCAGACTGAATGAATAAAATACTCGAATCCAAATATATTCTCTTGCAGTTTTATCCACCGAAGATAAAGAAGAAAATCCTAAGAGATTCTGAGGGAAAAAGATGTTACCAACAAAAGAATGTGAATCAAATTGGGATTCTGTTTCTCATCAGCAACCATAAATTCCAGGACACAATGGAGGAAATGTCAGGGTTCTATAGGAGAATGATTTTGAAAACAGAAGTCTACATACCCGAACTATCTATTAAATCTGAAAGCAAACAGAGATAATTCAGACCTTCAAGAACTCTGAAATTGTATCTCCAGTATGCCTTTTCTGTGGAAGATCTTTGAGGATATACTCCAACTAAATGAGGGAGAAAATTGTAATAGATGAAGAGGTGAGAGCTAAGAAACAACAAATCTAACCAGGACTTAATAGGAAAGTGAAATACCTGAAATGCTTAAATGACAGCTTTTCAACTGTTCAAGAAAGCAACTGATTCAACCTGGAATTCAAAATGGAACAAGCAAGCAACATTCCTACAATTTGTAGCCAAATGGAATTACAGCTTTTACCATTCTGAATCCTGTAGGACCAAAAACACTCCTAAAAAGAATTAAGTATTCATTATCAACCTGTTCTCTGTTTTTGACTATGTTTTGACTGATGAGCTTCTTACTAGTAGTCCACACTCTCTCTTCTCAATTGTATCAGTTTGTTAAAGTAGGTGCCAGCACATTGGAAAAAATAAGTGGTAAAAATACATATGAAAGGCACCGATCTGAAATTATATTATACAAATGATTTTTATGTCCTCTTACAAATATCTTTACATTTGAAGAAGTTCACTGGTAAGATGTAGACAGACTAGGTGGGGGTTTTCCAGTAAAATGAAAGGTGTCAGACTCTGAAGAGACTGCTCTTATCCAACTCTTTTCTAAGTGGCTGCTTAGCAGAACTGCTGCCCTTTTCCCCCAGCACTCCTGCGGCTGCATGTGAGCTCTTCCCTGTGCTCTGGCACCATTATACTTGAAGGGATCTCTTCACAAAACGGACTCTGAGAACCTTTTAAAATCAGTACTCTTTAACCTTATAGGTGAAATTATCCAATTGGGTATGTTTTTAGAACGAGTACTATTTTTTCGGAAGTTCCTAACTCGATCTGTGTGTAAATTATTTACGGATGAATGGAGTTGCAGCCAAATTACCTTATTTAAATGCATCATTACTGGACACTTCAATGGTTTCTCCATCTGAACACTGAATTTTACTTTACTTCAAATATATTTGCATAAGCAGTCTACATCATTCATGATTTACCAGTTTTACTGTATTAAGGTAATAATTTTACTCATCTTCAAAGTCATATGCATTAGATTATTGCTACCATGAGAATTTATGTAAACAATGGGTAATTGTTCCTGTCCATGTGATCTTGTGCTAATAATTATTCTAAAATGGAAATTTTCTTTTCATTGCTATTCATTACCTTTTTGTTTGTTTTTAAACAGGCAGCCTTTCAATTGCCAGATTTACGAGTGTGTCCGTTAGCAAAGCCACCCTAGTTGATTGACGTAGCTGTCCAATGGCTTTCTCTGTCTTCCCTTGATAGTATTTCTATGAGGAATTTCATTGTATTACTCTGATGCTTCTGAGAATTTCCCTGCC